>NC_092710.1:7433374-7700874 GCF_047496885.1 Scyliorhinus torazame | reverse complement strand
GTGAGAGTGTGAGGGTGTGTGAGAGTGTGTGTGTGAGAGAGTGAGCGTATGTGAGTGAATGTGAGTGTCTGAGAGTGTTGGAGAATGTGAAAGGATGTGAGAGTGTGTGTGTGTGAGAGTGTGAGTTAGGATGTGAGTGAGTGAGTGAGCATGTGTGAGAGCGAGAATGTGTGTGAATGTGCGAGAGTGTGAGTGTGTGTGAGAGAATGAGTGTGTGTGTGAGAGAGTGTGACAGAGTGAGCGTGAGAGTGTGAGTTGGAGAGAGTGTGTGTGAAAAACACACCTCGGGATGCTCGGTAAATCTCACCCAACGTGAGTGTGTGTGTCAGTGTCTGTATGACAGTGTCTGTGTGACACGTGAGGGAGCGTGTCTGTGACAATGTGTGCGAGAGTGAGGGTGAGAGTATGTGAGTGTGTGTGTTTGAGAATGTGTAAGAATGTGTCTGAGAGTGTGTGTGTGTGAGAGGGTGAGTGCGTGTGAGTGTCTGAGAGAGTGCGTGTGAGTGTGTTAGAATGAACGTGTGCGAGAGAGAATGTGTTTGAGAATGTGTTAGTGTGTGTGAAATAGATTGAGAGTGTGTGTGTGAGAGTGTGCGTGAGTGCCTGTGAGTGTGTGTGTGAGTGTGAGTGTGTGCGTGAGTGCATGAGTGTGTTAGAGTGAACATATGTGAGATGAGAGAGGATGTGTTTAAGAATGTGTGTGAGTGAGTGTGAGAGTGAGTGGGAAAGACTGAGAGAGTGCGTGTGAGAGAGTGTGTGAGTGTGAAAGAGAATGTGGTTTAACAGACTGTTAGAGAATGTTTCTGTGAGATTGTGTATGTGTGAGAGCGTATGTGAGTGTGAGAGTGTGTGAAAGTGTATGAGAGTGTGTGTGAGCGTGAGTGATAAGAGTGTATGAGTGTGTGTGAGAAAATGTGAGAGAATGTGTGTGTGTGAGAGAATGTGTTTAAGAATGTGTGTGTGTGTTTGTGAGAGTCTGTGTGAAAGAGCGAGAGAAAGTGTGCAAGAGTGTGTGTGGGTGTGTGTGAAAGACTGTATGAGATTGCGTGGAAGAGTGTGCGAGAGTGTGAATGACAGAATGGGGTTAAAGAGAGAGTGTGTGTTCGAGAATGTTTCTGAGAGATTGTGTGAGAGTTGTGTGTGTCAGATCGTGTGTGTGTGTGTATGAGAGTGTGTGTGAGTGTGTGTGTGTCTGAGTGCGTGTGAGAGTGTTACAATGAATGTGTGTGAGAGAGTTTGTCAGAGTGTGAGAGAGAGTGCGTGCGTGTGTGAGTGTGTGAGTTTGTGTGTGAAAGTGTGTTAGAGAATGTTTCCAAGAGTGTGTGAAAGACTATGTGTGCGTGAGAGAGTGTAAGAGCATGTGAGAGAGCGTGAGAGTGTAAGAGAGTGTGTAAGAGAGTGCGTGAGATGCACCTGTGAAAGAGTGTGAGAGTGCGTGTGAGTGTGTGAGATGCAGCTGTGAAAGAGAGTGTGTGACAGTGTGAGTATGTGTGTGAGTGTGTGTGTGAGTGTATGTGCGAGAGTGTGTGAGTGGAAGTGTGTGAGAGTATATGTGTGAGAGACAGTGAGTGAGATAGATTGTGTGTGAGAGTGTGTCTGAGTTTGCGTGAGAGTGTTTGTGAGTGAGAGTGAGTGAGTGAGAGAATGTGGTTAAAGAGAGAGTGTGTGTGTTCGAGAATGTTTCTGAGAGATTGTGTGAGAGTTGTGTGTGTCAGAGCGTGTGAGAGTGTGTGTGTGTTTAAGTGCGTGTGAGTGTTAGAATGAACGTGTGTGAGAGAATGTGCTAAAGAATGTGTGCCAGTGCCTGTGGGTGAGTGTGGGGTGGGTTATGCGTGTGCCAGAGTGTGTGGGTGAGTGTGGGGTGGGTTATGCGTGTGCACGTGGTGTTGGTTCATGTGTGTGCCAGTGTGTGTGGGTGTGTGTGGGATGGGTTATGCGTGTGCGTGTGTGGGTGGTGTTGGTTCAGGTGTGTGTGTTGAGGGGGATTCTGAGCGTGCTGCTTGGGGGAATGAACGTGGGTGTGCAAGTGGCCGTGAGCGTGTGCACCGGGACCAGACTCTGGGTGAGGGTAGGGGTGTGTGTGGGACAGGTTGGATGGTGAGAGCGAGGATGCCTGGGAATGGGGGTGAGAGTGGAAGAACCTGGCCCCGGGAGCTGAGTGGAGGTGCGAGTGAGAGAGGGGGTAAGGGTAGTCGGGGTTGGGTGTGAAGGACGAGTGGATGTCCGGCTGAGAGTCGGGGCTGTGCTCGTGTGCGGGTGGCGTGTGAGGGTGCCCTTGGGGGGAGCTGGCTGTCGAGAAATTGGTATCCGCGTGCTTAAGGGCAGGCTCTGGCTGGCTGCTGATCGCCGGCGGGTGTGAGCTCAGATGGTGAGCATGCCCTGGGTGATGGGGGAGGGTGATGGGGGTGTGCTCGGGCGGCGGGTACAGGTGGGGATGCCTGTGCGACTGGGCATGGTGGCTGTGGGCATGGGGGGCGGCGGCGGGGGGCGAGGTTTGAGGCTGGGGGAGGGCGGCAGGGGCGTGTGCAGGGTGGGGGTGCTGCAGAGAGGGGAGCCAGCTCGGAGACGGAAGAGGCAAGTGGGCGGACACTGGGGAATGAGGGTGAGGGTGCCCATGCCTGGGTGGGGAGATTGGGGGCGACACAGCTTCAGGGTGAGGATGCGTGCGGGCATAGTCCAAGTGGGGCGTTGCCTGAGCAATGCTTGCTCTCAAGGGGGGCGGGTTTGAACCAGAGTACATGTTACTGCGGGCGGGGGTTGCAAAGCTAGCTGGGACATTTGGGTTGGGGTATATATTGGTGTGGATGGGCGTCACCTGGCGGTTTTGCATAGCGCTAGCGTCGGGGCCCGGGGTGGGAAGAGCCAGGGGGGACATCGGGTGGGGGGTCAAGCGGTGGGGGAAGGGGGGGGTGAAAGGCTGGTGATCATGCCGGTGCGATAAGTGGAGGCTCAGGTGGTGGGGCGGCGGGCGCATCAGGAGGCGGGAGAGATTGAGGTTGACTGGGTAGGCGAGGGGTGGGGTCGAAGGCTGCGGAGGGGTTGAGGGCCGGGCTCGCGTTCCAGTCTGCGAGATGGATGGGCTCGGAGGCTGGGGAAAGGCCAGGGACGAGGCTCGGAGGAGGGTGGCTGGCTGAGGTTGGGACGGCAGGGCGGGCGGCCGGGCGAGGGCAGGCTCTGGGGCAGGGGCTAAAGGTGGGAGCGGGGTTAAAGGTGGGGATGGGGTTGAAGTTTGGCTGGGCCGGGGCAGCTGCGTCCCCAGTGGGCCCCCAGACTGGGGCGGCGTTGCTGGTTGGGTTTGGTCAGGGGTCGGGGGCTGCGACGGGGTCAGAGTTTTGGGGGGCGTTGGCGGGCGGGGTTGGGTAGGTGTGGGCACCTGGGTCAAAGGCCGGAGTGACGGCAGGGTTTGCGACGCGGTAGTCGTGTGAGTGACGAGTTTGGGCGGGGTCGGCGGACGGGGTCGCGGCAGGGTCAGAGGTTGGAATGGCTTTGATGCCTGGGTTGGTGACGGGGTTGATGGTTGGGTCAGAGGTCGGGGCGGGGGGAGAGTTTGTGATGCCGTCGATGTGCGGGCGACCGGTTTGTGCGGCGTCGGCCTTGGGGTCGGCGTCTGCGTCGGGGTCGGCGTCGGGGTCGGCGTCGGGGTCGGGGTCGGCGTCCGCGTCGGGGTCGGCGTCCGCGTCGGGGTCGGCGTCCGCGTCGGGGTCGGCGGCCGGGTCCACGTCGGGGTCGGAGGTTGGTGTGATCTCAGCGACTGCAGCCGCGTGGGGATCAGAGGTTGGGGTGAGGTGGGCGGCCGGGGTCGCCCTGGTGTCGGAGGTCGGGGTGATGTTGGCGTCCAAGTGGGCATCAGGGATCGCACCGGGGTCGTAGGTCGGGGCTTGGTTGGCGATGGGGTCGGGGGTGATATTGGCGGCTGGGGTCGCACCGGGGTTGAAGGTCGGGGGGGAGTTGGCGACGGGGTGGGGGGCGAGGTTGGCGGCAGGGGTCGCGCGGGGGTCGGGGGCGAGGTTGGCGGGCGGGGTCGCGCCGGGGTCGGGGGCGAGGTTGGCGGCCGGGGTCGCGCCGGGGTCGGCGGCCGGGGTGGGGTCGGAGGTGGGGGCGGGGTTGGGGGCAGAGGTCGTGCCAGGGACAGCGACCGGGTGAAAGGTGGGCGTGAGGTTGGCGTGCCGGGTTGCGCGGGGGTCAGAGGTGAGGGGTGGAGGGTAGGGGTGAAGGGGGGTGGTGAGGGAGGGGTCACTGTCACCCTCACCTTCCTCATTCCTGCCGTGTTGCCCATTGTTTTTGTTTTGGGGCTTTTCCAGCGGCCCGCGCGCGCTTTACGGTTATTTTTCAAAAGAGGGGGCGGGACCGGCTGACTGACAGCCGTCCGGACCAATGGGCTGGCGGCCCGGGGTGACTGACAGCCGCCCGGGCCAATGGGCTAAGCGGTCCCGCCCGGGGACCCCGCCCCTAGGTCCAGACCTTTCCAGAAGAAGCAGTCGTCGTCAGATGGGCTGGGCGGCTGCTGGCTTCCCCCAATGGTCGGCTGACCTGTCAATCAGCTGGGGCGGGGGTGGGGCTGGACCAATCACAGCGGAGGCCACAGCACTCCCCGGCCCGCCCCTCGACCGCGCCCTGCGCCCCGACCCGCCCCATTGGTCCGCCGCAACTGTCAATCCGACACTCGGCCCAATGGGAGCGCGCGCTCCCGGCTTGCGGGTGCCGCCTCCCGCTTCAGAGCACGTTTCAGGAGGCGGACCAGACACCCCGCCCTCTCCGCCTTCCCATTGGTGGGGTCGCCCGTCCATCAGTACGCTGGGACCAGTCGGACCCGAGGGCCCGCCTCCTTTCTCCGTTCCAGTTGGTTCGCCGCCCCGTCAATCCTCGGGCGCCGAACCAATCGAAGCTCTAGCCCCCCTCCACCTTCCGCAATCCTGATTGGTCGGTCTCTCCGTCCATCCTCCGGGTCGGTCCAATAGAATGGCGGCGGCTCCCTGCTCCCGCCTCCCCGACAAGGTGCCGCCTCTTCCCTCGTCGATCACACTCGCCGGACCAATGGCATGGGGGGGGGGCAGGACCGGCGGCCGGTTCCATTGGACGCGCGGCCTGTCGGTCAGGGCCGGGCCGACCAATGGCGGCGGGGCCCGGAGGCGGGGCGGATGCGCACGCAGTGCCAGGGGGCGGGGCGGCTGCGCGCGCAGTGCCCGGCTCTGTTTGTGTGGAGGAAGGGGGGGGGCACAAAATGGCGGCCGAGCGGCTACGGGAGGATTGAAGGCCGGGGGCGGGCAGGGGGAACACGGAGAGCGGTAACCCCGGGCCTGGAACACGGAGAGCGGTAACCCCGGGCCTGGGACAGGTAACCAGGGACAGGCCGCTTAACCCGAGGCCGCTTAACCAGTAACAGGCCGCTTAACCAGGGACAGGCCGCTTAACCAGTAACAGGCCGCTTAACCAGAGGCCGCTTAACCAGAGTTGGGCCACTTAACCAGAGGCCGCTTAACCAGGGGCAAGCCGGTTAACCAGAGGCAAGCCGGTTAACCAGAGTTGGGCCACTTAACCAGAGGCCGGTTAACCAGGGGCAAGCCGGTTAACCAGAGGCTGACCGGTTAACCAGGGACTGGGTAGTTAACCAGCAAAAGTGACAACCCAGTTAATAGGAACGGTGACAGGCCAGATAACCTGTGAGAAGAACAGCGACAGACCAGTAACAGGAGGCGGGACTGTCCACTTAATCGGAGGCAGCCCAGTTAACCAGCGACAGGAACTGTGACAGCCCAGTTAACCAGCGACAGGAAGTGCGACAGCCCAGTTAACCAGCGACAGGAAGTGCGACAGCCCAGTTAACCAGCGACAGGAAGTGCGACAGCCCAGTTAACCAGCGACAGGAAGTGCGACAGCCCAGTTAACCAGCGACAGGAAGTGCGACAGCCCAGTTAACCAACGACAGGAAGTGCGACAGCCCAGTTAACCAGCGACAGGAACTGTGACAGCCCAGTTAACCAGCGACAGGAACTGTGACAGCCCAGTTAACCAGCGACAGGAACTGTGACAGCCCAGTTAACCAGCGACAGGAACTGTGACAGCCCAGTTAACCAGCGACAGGAACTGTGACAGCCCAGTTAACCAGCGACAGGAACTGTGACAGCCCAGTTAACCAGCGACAGGAACTGTGACAGCCCAGTTAACCAGCGACAGGAACTGTGACAGCCCAGTTAACCAGCGACAGGAACTGTGACAGCCCAGTTAACCAGCGACAGGAACTGTGACAGCCCAGTTAACCAACGACAGGAAATGCGACAGTCCAGTTAACCAGCGACAGGAGTTGTGACAGTCCAGTTAACTAGGGACAGGAAGTGCGACAGCCCAGTTAACTAGGAACAGGAAGTGCGACAGCCCAGTTAACCAGCGACCGGAAGTGCGACAGACCAGTTAACCCGCCACTGGGGAGCCGCCTGATGCACCCGGTATAGGAATTCCGCCAGCGACTGTCTAGCTATTCCTGGTTTAGAAACTGGGGCAACGAGAGCAGGCAGATCACCCTGGGAGACAGGCTGCCACCAGTTCAGTCCAGCTTTCCCCAAAGCCTGCAACCGGATTTACCTCTGTGAGGGTGCTTCGTCCGAGCAGGGCACAGGTTAACCCCGGGCAGCAGTTCAGCCCCCAAGTGGCTCTGGAAAGCAGAGGCAGGGCGACCCGCAGGATTTTCTGAGAAGTTTTGGACCCTCATCATCTGGTCCGGCAACAGCGTGCCTCCGAGAGAGCGGCACAGACCTGGAGCTGACAATCTGACAGGAGGGAAGGCAGCCAGACCATCTATCGATGAGATGGGATTAAGTCCTTGAGGTATTGAGGAGGGCGGTCATGCTATCTGCAACGTGAGTAGTGACAATCTGGAGAGAGAAGCTGAAAGGTTTCCGCCTGAAGTCGCCCGTTTGGAGAGTGAATTTAAACAATAATTGGGTGGCTCCATCATCGAGTGGATTTGTTGACACCAGGAACTGAGAGATTGAGTCTCTGACATTGCGACGTTCTAACACTTGCTTTCAAGAAATAATTGCAGCAACATCAGTTGAGCTAAGGAGTGTGGAGTGTCACTGACCACACGCACTGGAGGACAGGGAACACAAGTTGCAGGAGGACGAGTGGGCTTGCGAGTCAGACACACGTGGTACAGCAAGCAGGCAAGGAAGGGTTTAACGGCCTGCACCAACGTGCCCAGCAACGATGGAGCCAGATGTGGAACCGGAGTGCCGGAGCAGAAGGCTGGTAAGTGAATGACTTCCCCGGAGACGGATCCGCCTATCTGCATGGAAGGAAGGATTCCGAAAACATTCCTCCAGCCCCGACAACCCTCCCTATCTCTGTAACCTCCTCCAGCCCCTACACCCCTCCCTATCTCTGTAACCTCCTCCAGCCCCTACACCCCTCCCTATCTCTGTAACCTCCTCCAGCCCCGACAGCCCTCCCTATCTCTGTAACCTCCTCCAGCCCCGACAGCCCTCCCTATCTCTGTAACCTCCTCCAGCCCCGACAGCCCTCCCTATCTCTGTAACCTCCTCCAGCCCCGACAGCCCTCCCTATCTCTGTAACCTCCTCCAGCCCCGACAGCCCTCCCTATCTCTGTAACGTCCTCCAGCCCCAACAACCCTCCCTATCTCTGTAACCTCCTCCAGCCCCGACAACCCTCCCTATCTCTGTAACCTCCTCCAGCCCCTACACCCCTCCCTATCTCTGTAACCTCCTCCAGCCCCGACAGCCCTCCCTATCTCTGTAACCTCCTCCAGCCCCTACACCCCTCCATATCTCTGTAACCTCCTCCAGCCCCTACAACCCTCCCTATCTCTGTAACCTCCTCCAGCCCCGACAACCCTCCCTATCTCTGTAACCTCCTCCAGCCCCTACACCCCTACCTATCTCTGTAACCTCCTCCAGCCCCTACACCCCTCCCTATCTCTGTAACCTCCTCAAGCCCCGACAACCCTCCAGCCCCTACAACCCTCCCTATCTCTGTAACCTCCTCCAGCCCCTACAACCCTCCCTATCTCTGTAACCTCCTCCAGCCCCTACAACCCTCCCTATCTCTGTAACCACCTCCAGCCCCTACAACCCTCCCTATCTCTGTAACCTCTTCCAGCCCGTACAACCCTCCCTATCTCTGTAACCTCCAGCCCCTACAACCCTCCCTATCTCTGTAACCTCCTCCAGCCCCTACACCCCTTCCCTATCTCTGTAACCTCCTCCAGCCCCTACAACCCTCCCTATCTCTGTCACCGCCTCCAGCCCCTACAATACTCCCTATCTCTGTGACCTCCTCCAGCCTCTACAACCCTCCCTGTCTCTGTAACCTCCTCCAGCCCTACAACCCTCCCTTTCTCTGTAACATCCAGCCCCGACAACCCTCCCTATCTCTGTAACCTCCTCCAGTCCCTACAGCCCTCCCTATCTCTAACGTCCTCCAGTCCCTACAACCTTCCCTATCCCTGTAACCTCCTCCAGTCCCTACAACCCTCCCTATCTCTGTAACCACCTCCAGCCCCTACAACCCTCCCTATCTCTGTAACCTCCTCCAGCCCGTACAACCCTCCCTATTTCTGTAACCTCCACGAGCCCCGACATCCTTCACTGTCTCCGTGATCTCCTGCAGCCCCTACAACCCTCCCTATGTCTGTAACCTCCAGCGCCTCCAACCCTTGCTATCTCTAACCTCCTCCAGCGCTACAACCCTCCCTATCTCTGTAACCTCCTCCAGCCTCTCCCACCCTCCCTATCTCTGTAACCTCCTCCAGTCCCTACAACCTTCCCTATCTCTGTAACCTCCTACAGTCCCTACAACCCTCCCTATCTCTGTAACCTCCTCCAGCCCCTACACCCCCTCTCTATCTCTGTAACCTCCTCCAACCCCTACAACCCTCCCTATCTCTATAACCTCCTCCAGCCCCTACACCCCCTCCCTATCTCTAACCTCCTCCAGCCCCTACAACCCTCCCTATCTTTAACCTCCTCCAGGCGCTACAACCCTCCCTATCTGTGTAACCTCCTCCAGCCCCTACACCCCCTCCCTATCTCTGTAACCTCCTCCAGTCACTACAACCCTCCCTATCTCTGTAACCTCATCCAGCCCCGACAACCCTCCCTATCTCTGTAACCTCCTCCAGCCTCTACAACCCTCCCTGTCTCTGTAACCTCCTCCAGTCCTTACAACCCTCCCTGTCTCTGAAACCTCCTCCAGCCCTACAACCCTCCCTGTCTCTGAAACCTCCTCCAGCCCTACAACCCTCCCTTTCTCTGTAACATCCAGCCCCGACAACCCTCCCTATCTCTGTAACCTCCTCCAGTCCCTACAGCCCTCCCTATCTCTAACGTCCTCCAGTCCCAACAACCCTCCCTATCTCTGTAACCTCCTCCAGCCTTTACCACCCTCCCTATCTCTGTAACCCCCTCCAGTCCCTACAACCTTCCCTATCCCTGTAACCTCCTCCAGTCCCTACAACCCTCCCTATCTCTGTAACCACCTCCAGCCCCTACAACCCTCCCTATCTCCGTAACCTCCTCCAGCCCGTACAACCCTCCCTATGTCTGTAACCTCCAGCGCCTCCAACCCTTGCTATCTCTAACCTCCTCCAGCGCTACAACCCTCCCTATCTCTGTAACCTCCTCCAGTCCCTACAACCTTCCCTATCTCTGTAACCTACAACCCTCCCTATCTCTGTATCCTCCTCCAGCCCCTACACCCCCTCTCTATCTCTGTAACCTCCTCCAGCCCCTACAACCCTCCCAATCTCTGTAACCTCCTCCAGTCCCTACAACCCTCCCTATCTCTGTAACCTCCTCCAGCCCCTACAACCCTCCCTATCTCTATAACCTCCTCCAGCCCCTACACCCCCTCCCTATCTCTGTAACCTCCTCCAGCCCCTACAACCCTCCCTATCTCTAACCTCCTCCAGGCGCTACAACCCTCCCTATCTCTGTAACCTCCTCCAGCCCCTACACCCCCTCCCTATCTCTGTAACCTCCTCCAGTCACTACAACCCTCCCTATCTCTGTAACCTCATCCAGCCCCGACAACCCTCCCTATCTCTGTAACCTCCTCCAGCCCCTACACCCCTCCCTATCTCTGTAACCTCCTCCAGTCCCGACAACTCTCCCTATCGCTGTAACCTGACCAGCCCCGACAACCCTTCCTATCTCTAATCTGCCCAGCCCTCTAACTCACAAAATCTCTAGAACCTCCTCGAACACACCTCACGCTGTCGAGGGTCAGTACGGAGGGAGGGGTCACGCTGTCGAGGGTCAGTACGGAGGGAGGGTCACTCTGTTGAGGGTCAGTACGGAGTGAGGGAGGCTCACGCTGTCGATGGCCAGTACGGAGGGAGGGAGGGTCACGCTGTCGAGGGTCAGTACGGAGGGAGAGAGGGTCAGAACGGAGGGAGGGAGGGTCACGCTGTCGAGGGTCAGTACGGAGGGAGGGAGGGTCTCGCTGTTGAGGGTCAGTACGGAGGGAGGGTCACGCTGTCGAGGGTCAATACGGAGGGAGGGAGGATCAGACTGTCGAGGGTCAGTACGGAGGGAGTGAGGATCACACTGTCGAGGGTCAGTACGGAGGGAGGGAGGGTCTCGCTGTTGAGGGTCAGTACGGAGTGAGGGAGGATCACGCTGTTGACAGTCAGTACGGAGTGAGGGAGGGTCATGCTGCCGAGGGCCTGTACGGAGGGAGGGAGACTCAGCCTGTCGAGGGTCAGTACGGAGGGAGGGAGGAGCACACTGTCGAGGGTCAGTACGGAGGGAGGGAGCGTCATGCTGTCGAGGGCCTGTACGGAGGGAGGGAGGATCACCCTGTCGAGGGTCAGTACGGAGGGAGGGAGGATCACTCTGTCGAGGGTCCGTACGGAGGGAGGGAGGGGCACGCTATCGAGGGTCAGTACGGAGGGAGGGAGGGTCACGCTGTCGAGGGTCAGTACGGAGGGAGGGAGGCTCATGCTGTCGAGGGCCAGTACAGAGGGAGGGTCACGCTGTGGAGGGTCAGTACGGCGGGAGGGAGGGTCATGCTGTCGAGGGTCAGTACGGAGGGAGGGTCACGCTGTCGAGGATCAGTACGGAGGGAGGGAGGGGCACGCTATTGAGGGTCAGTACGGTGGGAGGGAGGCTCACACTGTCGAGGGCCAGTACGGAGGGAGGGAGGGTCACGCTGTCGAGGGTCAGTACGGAGGGAGGGAGGGTCGCGCTGTCGAGGGTCAGTACGGAGGGAGGGAGGCTCATTCTGTCGAGGATCAGTACAGAGGGAGGGAGGGTCACGCTGTCGAGGGTCAGTACGGAGAGAGGGAGGGTCATTCTGTTGACGGTCAGTCCGGAGGGAGGGAGGCTCATGCTGTCGAGGGTCAGTACGGAGGGAGGGAGGGGCACACTGTCGAGGGTCAGTATGGAGTGAGGGAGGGTCATTCTGTTGACGTTCAGTCCGGAGGGAGGGAGGGTCACGCTGTCGAGGGTCAGTACGGAGGGAGGGAGGCTCATGCTGTCGAGGGTCAGTACGGAGGGAGGGAGGGTCACGCTTTTGAGGGTCAGTACGGAGGGAGGGAGGGTCACGCTGTCGAGGGTCAGTATGGAGTGAGGGAGGGGGGGTCACGCTGTTGAGGGTTAGTATGGAGGGAGTGAGGCTCACGCTGTCGAGGGTCAGTACGGAGGGAGGGAGGCTCACGCTGTCGAGGGTCAGTACGGGGGGAGGGAGGGTCACGCTGTCGAGGGTCAGTACGGAGGGAGTGAGGCTCACGCTGTCGAGGGTCAGTATGGAGTGAGGGAGGGGGGGTCACGCTGTTGAGGGTTAGTACGGAGGGAGGGAGGGTCACGCTGTCGAGGGTCAGTACGGAGGGAGGGAGGCTCACGCTGTTCAGGGTCAGTCCGGAGGGAGGGAGGCTCAAGCTGTCGAGGATCAGTACTAGGGAGAGAGGCTCACGCTGTCGAGCGTCAGTACGGAGGGAGGGAGGATCATGCTGTCGAGGGTCAGTACGGAGGGAGCGAGTCTCAAGCTGTCGAGGGTCAGTACGGAGGGAGGGAGGCTCACGCTGTTGAGGGTCAGTATGGAGGGAGGGAGGCTCACACTGTCGAGGGTCAGTACCGAGGGAGGGAGGCTCACGCTGTCGAGGGTCAGTACGGATGGAGGGAGGGGCACGCTATCGAGGGTCAGTACGGAGGGAGGGAGGGTCACGCTGTCGAGGGTCAGTACGGAGGGAGGGAGGGTCACGCTGTCGAGGGTCAGTTCGGTGGGAGGGAGTGTCACGCTGTCAAGGGTCAGTACGGAGGGAGGGTCACGCTGTGGAGGGTCAGTACGGCGGGAGGGAGGGTCACGCTGTCGATGGTCAGTACGGAGGGAGCGAGGCTCACGCTGTCGAGGGCCAGTACGGAGGGAGGGAGGGTCACGCTGTCGAGGGTCAGTACGGACGGAGGGAGGGGCACGCTATCGAGGGTCAGTACGGAGGGAGGGAGGGTCACGCTGTCGAGGGTCAGTACGGAGGTACGGTCACGCTGTCGAGGGTCAGTACGGTGGGAGGGAGTGTCACGCTGTCGAGGGTCAGTACGGAGGGAGGGTCACGCTGTCGAGGGTCAGTACGGAGGGAGGGAGGGTCACGCTGTCGAGGGTCAGTACGGAGGGAGGGAGGGGCACGCTATTGAGGGTCAGTACGGAGGGAGGGAGGCTCACGCTGTCGAGGGCCAGTACGGAGGGAGGGTCACGCTGTCGAGTCAGTACGGAGGAAGGGTCACGCTGTGGAGGGTCAGTACGGAGGGAGGGAGGGTCACGCTGTCGAGGGTCACAACGGCGGGAGGGAGGGTCACGCTGTCGAGGGTCAGTACGGAGGGAGGGTCACGCTGTCGAGGGTCAGTACGGAGGGAGGGAGGGGCACGCTATTGAGGGTCAGTACAGAGGGAGGGAGGCTCACGCTATTGAGGGTCAGTACAGAGGGAGGGAGGCTCAGGCTGTCGAGGGCCAGTATGGAGGGAGGGAGGGTCACGCTGTCGAGTCAGTACGGAGGGAGGGAGGGTCCCGCTGTCGAGGGTCAGTACGGAGGGAGGGAGGATCACGCTGTCGAGGACCAGTACGGAGGGAGGGAGGGTCATTCTGTTGACGGTCAGTCCGGAGGGAGGGAGGCTCATGCTGTCGAGGGCCAGTGCGGAGGGAGGGAGGGGCACGCTATTGAGGGTCAGTACGGAGGGAGGGAGGGTCACGCTGTCGAGTCAGTACGGAGGGAGGGAGGGTCCCGCTGTCGAGGGTCAGTACGGAGGGAGGGAGATCACGCTGTCGAGGGCCAGTACGGAGGAAGGGAGGGTCACGCTGTCGAGGGTCAGTACGGAGGGAGGGGCACGCTATCGAGGGTCAGTATGGAGTGAGGGAGGGGGGGTCACGCTGTCGAGGGTTAGTACGGAGGGAGTGAGGCTCACGCTGTCGAGGGTCAGTACGGAGGGAGGGAGGCTCATGCTGTCGAGGGTCAGTATGGAGTGAGGGAGGGGGGGTCACGATGTCGAGGGTTAGTACGGAGGGAGGGGGGTCACGCTGTCGAGGGTTAGTACGGAGGGAGTGAGGCTCACGCTGTCGAGGGCCAGTGCGGAGGGAGGGAGGCTCACGCTGTTGAGGGTCAGTCCGGGGGGAGGGAGGCTCAAGCTGTCGAGGATCAGTACGGAGGGAGCGAGGCTCACGCTGTCGAGGGTCAGTACTAGGGAGAGAAGCTCACGCAGTTGAGGTTCAGTACGGAGGGAGGCTCACGCTGTTGAGGGTCAGTACGGAGGGAGGGAGGATCATGCTGTCGACGGTCAGTACGGAGGGAGCTAGGCTCAAGCTGTCGAGGGTCAGTAGGGAGGGAGGGAGGCTCACGCTGTTGAGGGTCAGTATGGAGGGAGGGAGGCTCACGCTGTCGAGGGTCAGTACCGAGGGAGGGAGGGTCACGCTGTCGAGCGTCAGTACGGAGGGAGGGTCAGGCTGTGGAGGGTCAGTACCGAGGGAGGAAGGGTCACGCTGTCGAGCGTCAGTGCGGAGGGAGGGAGGCTCACGCTGTCGAGGGTCAGTACGGAGGGAGGGAGGCTCACACTGTCAAGGGTCAGTACGGACGGAGGCTAACTCTGTCGAGGGTCAGTACGGAGAGAGTGAGACTCACGCTGTTGAGGGCCTGTACGGAGGGAGGGAGGGTCACGCTGTCGAGGGTCAGCCACGGGGAGGTAGGCCCTCCCTGTCGAGGGCCTGTACAGGGGGAGGGTCACGCTGTCGAGGGTCAGTACGGAGGGAGGGTCACGCTGTCGAGGGTCAGTACGGAGGGAGGGAGGGTCACGCTGTCGAGGGTCAGTACGGAGGGAGCGTCACACTGTCGAGGGTCAGTACGGAGGGAGGGTCATGCTGTCGAGGGTCAGTACGGATCGAGGCTCCCAAAGTCGAGGGTCAGTATAGAGGGAGGGAGGGTCACGCCATCGATGGTCAGTACGGAGGGAGGGAGCATCACGCTGTCGAGGGTCAGTACGGAGGCTCAGGCTGTGGAGGGTCAGTACGGAGGGAGGGAGGTTTACGCATTCGAGGGTCAGTACAGAGGGAGGGAGGGGCACGCTATCGAGGGTCAGGACGGAGGGAGGGAGGGTCACGCTGTCGAGGGCCAGTACAGAGGGAGGGAGGCTTACCCTGTCGAGGGCCTGTACGGAGGGAGGAAGGATCACGCTGTCGAGGGTCAGTACGGAGGGAGCGAGTCTCAAGCTGTCGAGGGTCAGTATGGAGTGAGGGAGGGGGGGTCACGCTGTTGAGGGTTAGTACGGAGGGAGGGAGGCTCATGCTGTCGAGGATCAGTACAGAGGGAGGGAGGGTCACGCTGTCGAGGGTCAGTATGGAGTGAGGGAGGGTCATTCTGTTGACGGTCAGTCCGGAGGGAGGGAGGGTCACGCTGTCGAGGGTCAGTACGGAGGGAGGGAGGCTCATGCTGTCGAGGGTCAGTACGGAGGGAGGGAGGGTCACGCTTTTGAGGGTCAGTACGGAGGGAGGGAGGGTCACGCTGTCGAGGGTCAGTATGGAGTGAGGGAGGGGGGGTCACGCTGTTGAGGGTTAGTACGGAGGGAGTGAGGCTCACGCTGTCGAGGGTCAGTACGGAGGGAGGGAGGCTCACGCTGTCGAGGGTCAGTACGGGGGGAGGGAGGGTCACGCTGTCGAGGGTCAGTACGGAGGGAGTGAGGCTCACGCTGTCGAGGGTCAGTATGGAGTGAGGGAGGGGGGGTCACGCTGTTGAGGGTTAGTACGGAGGGAGGGAGGGTCACGCTGTCGAGGGTCAGTACGGAGGGAGGGAGGCTCACGCTGTTCAGGGTCAGTCCGGAGGGAGGGAGGCTCAAGCTGTCGAGGGTCAGTACGGAGGGAGGGAGGCTCACGCTGTTCAGGGTCAGTCCGGAGGGAGGGAGGCTCAAGCTGTCGAGGATCAGTACTAGGGAGAGAGGCTCACGCTGTCGAGCGTCAGTACGGAGGGAGGGAGGCTCACGCTGTTCAGGGTCAGTCCGGAGGGAGGGAGGCTCAAGCTGTCGAGGATCAGTACTAGGGAGAGAGGATCATGCTGTCGAGTGTCAGTACGGAGGGAGCGAGTCTCAAGCTGTCGAGGGTCAGTACGGAGGGAGGGAGGCTCACGCTGTTGAGGGTCAGTATGGAGGGAGGGAGGCTCACGCTGTCGAGGGTCAGTACCGAGGAAGGGAGGCTCACGCTGTCGAGGGTCAGTACGGAGGGAGGGAGGGTCACGCTGTTGAGGGCCTGTACGGAGGGAGAGAGGGTCACGCTGTCGAGGGTCAGTACGGACGGAGGGAGGGGCACGCTATCGAGGGTCAGTACGGAGGGAGGGAGGGTCACGCTGTCGAGGGTCAGTACGGAGGGAGGGAGGGTCACGCTGTCGAGGGTCAGTACGGTGGGAGGGAGTGTCATGCTGTCGAGGGTCAGTACGGAGGGAGGGTCACGCTGTGGAGGGTCAGTACGGCGGGAGGGAGGGTCACGCTGTCGATGGTCAGTACGGAGGGAGCGAGGCTCACGCTGTCGAGGGCCAGTACGGAGGGAGGGAGGGTCACGCTGTCGAGGGTCAGGACGGAGGGAGGGGCACGCTATCGAGGGTCAGTACGGAGGGAGGGAGGGTCACGCTGTCGAGGGTCAGTACGGAGGGAGGGTCACGCTGTCGAGGGTCAGTACGGTGGGAGGGAATGTCACGCTGTCGAGGGTCAGTACGGAGGGAGGGTCACGCTGTCGAGGGTCAGTACGGAGGGAGGGAGGGTCACGCTGTCGAGGGTCAGTACGGAGGGAGGGAGGGGCACACTATTGAGGGTCAGTACGGAGGGAGGGAGGCTCACGCTGTCGAGGGCCAGTACGGAGGGAGGGTCACGCTGTCGAGTCAGTACGGAGGAAGGGTCACGCTGTGGAGGGTCAGTACGGAGGGAGGGAGGGTCACGCTGTCGAGGGTCACAACGGCGGGAGGGAGGGTCCGCTGTCAAGGGTCAGTACGGAGGGAGGGTCACGCTGTCGAGGGTCAGTACGGAGGGAGGGAGGGGCACGCTATTGAGGGTCAGTACAGAGGGAGGGAGGCTCACGCTGTCGAGGGTCAGTACGGAGGGAGTGGGGGTCCCGCTGTCGAGGGTCAGTACGGAGGGAGGGAGGATCACGCTGTCGAGGACCAGTACGGAGGGAGGGAGGGTCATTCTGTTGACGGTCAGTCCGGAGGGAGGGAGGCTCATGCTGTCGAGGGTCAGTACGGAGGGAGGGAGGGTCACGCTTTCGAGGGTCAGTACGGAGGGAGGGAGGGTCACGCTGTCGAGGGTCAGTATGGAGTGAGGGAGGGGGGGTCACGCTGTCGAGGGTTAGTACGGAGGGAGTGAGGCTCACGCTGTCGAGGGTCAGTACGGAGTGAGGGAGGCTCATGCTGTCGAGGGTCAGTATGGAGTGAGGGAGGGTCACGCTGTCGAGGGTCAGTACGGAGGGAGGAAGGCTCATTCAGTCGAGGGTCAGTATGGAGTGAGGGAGGGGGGGTCACGCTGTCGAGGGTTAGTACGGAGGGAGGGGGGGTCACGCTGTCGAGGGTTAGTACGGAGGGAGGGGGGTCACGCTGTCGAGGGTTAGTACGGAGGTAGTGAGGCTCACGCTGTCGAGGGCCAGTGCGGAGGGAGGGTCACGCTGTCGAGGGTCAGTACGGAGGGAGGGAGGGGCACGCTATTGAGGGTCAGTACGGAGGGAGGGAGGGTCACGCTGTCGAGTCAGTACGGAGGGAGGGAGGGTCCCGCTGTCGAGGGTCAGTACGGAGGGAGGGAGGATCACGCTGTCGAGGGCCAGTACGGAGGAAGGGAGGGTCACGCTGTCGAGGGTCAGTACGGAGGGAGGGGCACGCTATCGAGGGTCAGTATGGAGTGAGGGAGGGGGGGTCACGCTGTCGAGGGTTAGTACGGAGGGAGTGAGGCTCACGCTGTCGAGGGTCAGTACGGAGGGAGGGAGGCTCATGCTGTCGAGGGTCAGTATGGAGTGAGGGAGGGGGGTCACGATGTCGAGGGTTAGTACGGAGGGAGGGGCGTCACGCTGTCGAGGGTTAGTACGGAGGGAGTGAGGCTCACGCTGTCGAGGGCCAGTGCGGAGGGAGGGAGGCTCACGCTGTTGAGGGTCAGTCCGGGGGGAGGGAGGCTCAAGCTGTCGAGGATCAGTACGGAGGGAGCGAGGCTCACGCTGTCGAGGGTCAGTACTAGGGAGAGAAGCTCACGCAGTTGAGGGTCAGTACGGAGGGAGGCTCACGCTGTTGAGGGTCAGTACGGAGGGAGGGAGGATCATGCTGTCGACGGTCAGTACGGAGGGAGCTAGGCTCAAGCTGTCGAGGGTCAGTAGGGAGGGAGGGAGGCTCACGCTGTTGAGGGTCAGTATGGAGGGAGGGAGGCTCACGCTGTCGAGGGTCAGTACCGAGGGAGGGAGGGTCACGCTGTCGAGCGTCAGTACGGAGGGAGGGTCAGGCTGTGGAGGGTCAGTACCGAGGGAGGAAGGGTCACGCTGTCGAGCGTCAGTGCGGAGGGAGGGAGGCTCACGCTGTCGAGGGTCAGTACGGCGGGAGGGAGGCTCACACTGTCAAGGGTCAGTACGGACGGAGGCTAACTCTGTCGAGGGTCAGTACGGAGAGAGTGAGACTCACGCTGTCGAGGGTCAGCCACGGGGAGGTAGGCCCTCCCTGTCGAGGGCCTGTACAGGGGGAGGGTCACGCTGTCGAGGGTCAGTACGGAGGGAGGGTCACGCTGTCGAGGGTCAGTACGGAGGGAGGGAGGGTCACGCTGTCGAGGGTCAGTACGGAGGGAGGGTCACGCTGTCGAGGGTCAGTACGGAGGGAGGGTCATGCTGTCGAGGGTCAGTACGGATCGAGGCTCCCAAAGTCGAGGGTCAGTATAGAGGGAGGGAGGGTCACGCCATCGAGGGTCAGTACGGAGGGAGGGAGCATCACGCTGTCGAGGGTCAGTACGGAGGCTCAGGCTGTGGAGGGTCAGTACGGAGGGAGGGAGGTTTACGCATTCGAGGGTCAGTACAGAGGGAGGGAGGGGCACGCTATCGAGGGTCAGGACGGAGGGAGGGAGGGTCACGCTGTCGAGGGCCAGTACAGAGGGAGGGAGGCTTACCCTGTCGAGGGCCTGTACGGAGGGAGGAAGGATCACGCTGTCGAGGGTCAGTACGGAGGGAGCGAGTCTCAAGCTGTCGAGGGTCAGTACGGAGGGAGGGAGGCTCACGCTGTTGAGGGTCAGTATGGAGGGAGGGAGGCTCACGCTGTCGAGGGTCAGTACCGAGGGAGGGAGGCTCACGCTGTCGAGGGTCAGTACGGAGGGAGTGAGACTCACGCTGTTGAGGGCCTGTACGGAGGGAGGGAGGGTCACGCTGTCGAGGGTCAGTACGGACGGAGCGAGGTGCACGCTATCGTGGGTCAGTACGGAGGGAGGGAGGGTCACGCTGTCGAGGGTCAGTACGAAGGGAGGGAGGGTCACGCTGTCGAGGGTCAGTACGGTGGGAGGGAGTGTCACGCTGTCGAGGGTCAGTACGGAGGGAGGGTCACGCTGTGGAGGGTCAGTACGGCGGGAGGGAGGGTCACGCTGTCGATGGTCAGTACGGAGGGAGCGAGGCTCACGCTGTCGAGGGCCAGTACGGAGGGAGGGAGGGTCACGCTGTCGAGGGTCAGTACGGACGGAGGGAGGGGCACGCTATCGAGGGTCAGTACGGAGGGAGGGAGGGTCACGCTGTCGAGGGTCAGTACGGAGGGAGGGAGGCTCACGCTGTCGAGGGTCAGTACGGAGGGAGGGTCACGCTGTCGAGGGTCAGTACGGAGGGAGGGAGGGTCACGCTGTCGAGGGTCAGTACGGAGGGAGGGAGGGGCACGCTATTGAGGGTCAGTACGGAGGGAGGGAGGCTCACGCTGTCGAGGGCCAGTACGGAGGGAGGGTCACGCTGTCGAGTCAGTACGGAGGGAGGGAGGGTCACGCTGTGGAGGGTCAGTACGGAGGGAGGGAGGGTCACGCTGTCGAGGGTCACAACGGCGGGAGGGAGGGTCACGCTGTCGATGGTCAGTACGGAGGGAGGGTCACGCTGTCGAGGGTCAGTACGGAGGGAGGGAGGGGCACGCTATTGAGGGTCAGTACAGAGGGAGGGAGGCTCACGCTGTCGAGGGCCAGTATGGAGGGAGGGAGGGAGGGTCACGCTGTCGAGTCAGTACGGAGGGAGGGAGGGTCCCGCTGTCGAGGGTCAGTACGGAGGGAGGGAGGATCACGCTGTCGAGGACCAGTACGGAGGGAGGGAGGGTCATTCTGTTGACGGTCAGTCCGGAGGGAGGGAGGCTCATGCTGTCGAGGGTCAGTACGGAGGGAGGGAGGGTCATGCTTTCGAGGGTCAGTACGGAGGGAGGGAGGGTCACGCTGTCGAGGGTCAGTATGGAGTGAGGGAGGGGGGGTCACGCTGTCGAGGGTTAGTACGGAGGGAGTGAGGCTCACGCTGTCGAGGGTCAGTACGGAGTGAGGGAGGCTCATGCTGTCGAGGGTCAGTATGGAGTGAGGGAGGGGGGGTCACGCTGTCGAGGGTTAGTACGGAGGGAGGGGGGTCACGCTGTCGAGGGTTAGTACGGAGGGAGGGGGGTCACGCTGTCGAGGGTTAGTACGGAGGGAGGGAGGCTCACGCTGTCGAGGGCCAGTGCGGAGGGAGGGAGGGTCACGCTGTCGAGGGCCAGTGCGGAGGGAGGGTCACGCTGTCGAGGGTCAGTACGGAGGGAGGGAGGGGCACGCTATTGAGGGTCAGTACGGAGGGAGGGAGGGTCACGCTGTCGAGGGTCAGTACGGAGGGAGGGAGGCTCACGCTGTCGAGGGCCAGTGCGGAGGGAGGGTCACGCTGTCGAGGGTCAGTACGGAGGGAGGGAGGGGCACGCTATTGAGGGTCAGTACGGAGGGAGGGAGGGTCACGCTGTCGAGTCAGTACGGAGGGAGGGAGGGTCCCGCTGTCGAGGGTCAGTACGGAGGGAGGGAGGATCACTCTGTCGAGGGCCAGTACGGAGGAAGGGAGGGTCACGCTGTCGAGGGTCAGTACGGAAGGAGGGGCACGCTATCGAGGGTCAGTATGGAGTGAGGGAGGGGGGGTCACGCTGTCGAGGGTTAGTACGGAGGGAGTGAGGCTCACGCTGTCGAGGGTCAGTACGGAGGGAGGGAGGCTCATGCTGTCGAGGGTCAGTATGGAGTGAGGGAGGGGGGTCACGATGTCGAGGGTTAGTACGGAGGGAGGGGGGTCACGCTGTCGAGGGTTAGTACGGAGGGAGTGAGGCTCACGCTGTCGAGGGCCAGTGCGGAGGGAGGGAGGCTCACGCTGTTGAGGGTCAGTCCGGAGGGAGGGAGGCTCAAGCTGTCGAGGATCAGTACGGAGGGAGCGAGGCTCACGCTGTCGAGGGTCAGTACTAGGGAGAGAAGCTCACGCAGTTGAGGGTCAGTACGGAGGGAGGCTCACGCTGTTGAGGGTCAGTACGGAGGGAGGGAGGATCATGCTGTCGACGGTCAGTACGGAGGGAGCTAGGCTCAAGCTGTCGAGGGTCAGTACGGAGGGAGGGAGGCTCACGCTGTTGAGGGTCAGTACGGAGGGAGGGAGGCTCACGCTGTCGAGGGTCAGTACCGAGGGAGGGAGGGTCACGCTGTCGAGCGTCAGTACGGAGGGAGGGTCAGGCTGTGGAGGGTCAGTACCGAGGGAGGAAGGGTCACGCTGTCGAGCGTCAGTGCGGAGGGAGGGAGGCTCACGCTGTCGAGGGTCAGTACGGAGGGAGGGAGGGTCACGCTGTCGAGGGTCAGCCACGGGGAGGTAGGCCCTCCCTGTCGAGGGCCTGTACAGGGGGAGGGTCACGCTGTCGAGGGTCAGTACGGAGGGAGGGTCACGCTGTCGAGGGTCAGTCCGGAGGGAGGGAGGCTCAAGCTGTCGAGGATCAGTACTAGGGAGAGAGGATCATGCTGTCGAGGGTCAGTACGGAGGGAGCGAGTCTCAAGCTGTCGAGGGTCAGTACGGAGGGAGGGAGGCTCACGCTGTTGAGGGTCAGTATGGAGGGAGGGAGGCTCACGCTGTCGAGGGTCAGTACCGAGGAAGGGAGGCTCACGCTGTCGAGGGTCAGTACGGAGGGAGGGAGGGTCACGCTGTTGAGGGCCTGTACGGAGGGAGAGAGGGTCACGCTGTCGAGGGTCAGTACGGACGGAGGGAGGGGCACGCTATCGAGGGTCAGTACGGAGGGAGGGAGGGTCACGCTGTCGAGGGTCAGTACGGAGGGAGGGAGGGTCACGCTGTCGAGGGTCAGTACGGTGGGAGGGAGTGTCATGCTGTCGAGGGTCAGTACGGAGGGAGGGTCACGCTGTGGAGGGTCAGTACGGCGGGAGGGAGGGTCACGCTGTCGATGGTCAGTACGGAGGGAGCGAGGCTCACGCTGTCGAGGGCCAGTACGGAGGGAGGGAGGGTCACGCTGTCGAGGGTCAGGACGGAGGGAGGGGCACGCTATCGAGGGTCAGTACGGAGGGAGGGAGGGTCACGCTGTCGAGGGTCAGTACGGAGGGAGGGTCACGCTGTCGAGGGTCAGTACGGTGGGAGGGAATGTCACGCTGTCGAGGGTCAGTACGGAG
Organism: Scyliorhinus torazame; assembly: GCF_047496885.1. Lineage (NCBI taxonomy): Eukaryota > Metazoa > Chordata > Chondrichthyes > Carcharhiniformes > Scyliorhinidae > Scyliorhinus > Scyliorhinus torazame. The sequence continues at coordinate 7,678,773 of NC_092710.1, read as the reverse complement.
GGAGGGTCACGCTGTCGAGGGTCAGTACGGAGGGAGGGAGGGTCACGCTGTCGAGGGTCAGTACGGAGGGAGGGAGGGGCACACTATTGAGGGTCAGTACGGAGGGAGGGAGGCTCACGCTGTCGAGGGCCAGTACGGAGGGAGGGTCACGCTGTCGAGTCAGTACGGAGGAAGGGTCACGCTGTGGAGGGTCAGTACGGAGGGAGGGAGGGTCACGCTGTCGAGGGTCACAACGGCGGGAGGGAGGGTCCGCTGTCAAGGGTCAGTACGGAGGGAGGGTCACGCTGTCGAGGGTCAGTACGGAGGGAGGGAGGGGCACGCTATTGAGGGTCAGTACAGAGGGAGGGAGGCTCACGCTGTCGAGGGTCAGTACGGAGGGAGTGGGGGTCCCGCTGTCGAGGGTCAGTACGGAGGGACGGAGGATCACGCTGTCGAGGACCAGTACGGAGGGAGGGAGGGTCATTCTGTTGACGGTCAGTCCGGAGGGAGGGAGGCTCATGCTGTCGAGGGTCAGTACGGAGGGAGGGAGGGTCACGCTTTCGAGGGTCAGTACGGAGGGAGGGAGGGTCACGCTGTCGAGGGTCAGTATGGAGTGAGGGAGGGGGGGTCACGCTGTCGAGGGTTAGTACGGAGGGAGTGAGGCTCACGCTGTCGAGGGTCAGTACGGAGTGAGGGAGGCTCATGCTGTCGAGGGTCAGTATGGAGTGAGGGAGGGTCACGCTGTCGAGGGTCAGTACGGAGGGAGGAAGGCTCATTCAGTCGAGGGTCAGTATGGAGTGAGGGAGGGGGGGTCACGCTGTCGAGGGTTAGTACGGAGGGAGGGGGGGTCACGCTGTCGAGGGTTAGTACGGAGGGAGGGGGGTCACGCTGTCGAGGGTTAGTACGGAGGTAGTGAGGCTCACGCTGTCGAGGGCCAGTGCGGAGGGAGGGTCACGCTGTCGAGGGTCAGTACGGAGGGAGGGAGGGGCACGCTATTGAGGGTCAGTACGGAGGGAGGGAGGGTCACGCTGTCGAGTCAGTACGGAGGGAGGGAGGGTCCCGCTGTCGAGGGTCAGTACGGAGGGAGGGAGGATCACGCTGTCGAGGGCCAGTACGGAGGAAGGGAGGGTCACGCTGTCGAGGGTCAGTACGGAGGGAGGGGCACGCTATCGAGGGTCAGTATGGAGTGAGGGAGGGGGGGTCACGCTGTCGAGGGTTAGTACGGAGGGAGTGAGGCTCACGCTGTCGAGGGTCAGTACGGAGGGAGGGAGGCTCATGCTGTCGAGGGTCAGTATGGAGTGAGGGAGGGGGGGTCACGATGTCGAGGGTTAGTACGGAGGGAGGGGCGTCACGCTGTCGAGGGTTAGTACGGAGGGAGTGAGGCTCACGCTGTCGAGGGCCAGTGCGGAGGGAGGGAGGCTCACGCTGTTGAGGGTCAGTCCGGGGGGAGGGAGGCTCAAGCTGTCGAGGATCAGTACGGAGGGAGCGAGGCTCACGCTGTCGAGGGTCAGTACTAGGGAGAGAAGCTCACGCAGTTGAGGGTCAGTACGGAGGGAGGCTCACGCTGTTGAGGGTCAGTACGGAGGGAGGGAGGATCATGCTGTCGACGGTCAGTACGGAGGGAGCTAGGCTCAAGCTGTCGAGGGTCAGTAGGGAGGGAGGGAGGCTCACGCTGTTGAGGGTCAGTATGGAGGGAGGGAGGCTCACGCTGTCGAGGGTCAGTACCGAGGGAGGGAGGGTCACGCTGTCGAGCGTCAGTACGGAGGGAGGGTCAGGCTGTGGAGGGTCAGTACCGAGGGAGGAAGGGTCACGCTGTCGAGCGTCAGTGCGGAGGGAGGGAGGCTCACGCTGTCGAGGGTCAGTACGGCGGGAGGGAGGCTCACACTGTCAAGGGTCAGTACGGACGGAGGCTAACTCTGTCGAGGGTCAGTACGGAGAGAGTGAGACTCACGCTGTCGAGGGTCAGCCACGGGGAGGTAGGCCCTCCCTGTCGAGGGCCTGTACAGGGGGAGGGTCACGCTGTCGAGGGTCAGTACGGAGGGAGGGTCACGCTGTCGAGGGTCAGTACGGAGGGAGGGAGGGTCACGCTGTCGAGGGTCAGTACGGAGGGAGGGTCACGCTGTCGAGGGTCAGTACGGAGGGAGGGTCATGCTGTCGAGGGTCAGTACGGATCGAGGCTCCCAAAGTCGAGGGTCAGTATAGAGGGAGGGAGGGTCACGCCATCGAGGGTCAGTACGGAGGGAGGGAGCATCACGCTGTCGAGGGTCAGTACGGAGGCTCAGGCTGTGGAGGGTCAGTACGGAGGGAGGGAGGTTTACGCATTCGAGGGTCAGTACAGAGGGAGGGAGGGGCACGCTATCGAGGGTCAGGACGGAGGGAGGGAGGGTCACGCTGTCGAGGGCCAGTACAGAGGGAGGGAGGCTTACCCTGTCGAGGGCCTGTACGGAGGGAGGAAGGATCACGCTGTCGAGGGTCAGTACGGAGGGAGCGAGTCTCAAGCTGTCGAGGGTCAGTACGGAGGGAGGGAGGCTCACGCTGTTGAGGGTCAGTATGGAGGGAGGGAGGCTCACGCTGTCGAGGGTCAGTACCGAGGGAGGGAGGCTCACGCTGTCGAGGGTCAGTACGGAGGGAGTGAGACTCACGCTGTTGAGGGCCTGTACGGAGGGAGGGAGGGTCACGCTGTCGAGGGTCAGTACGGACGGAGCGAGGTGCACGCTATCGTGGGTCAGTACGGAGGGAGGGAGGGTCACGCTGTCGAGGGTCAGTACGAAGGGAGGGAGGGTCACGCTGTCGAGGGTCAGTACGGTGGGAGGGAGTGTCACGCTGTCGAGGGTCAGTACGGAGGGAGGGTCACGCTGTGGAGGGTCAGTACGGCGGGAGGGAGGGTCACGCTGTCGATGGTCAGTACGGAGGGAGCGAGGCTCACGCTGTCGAGGGCCAGTACGGAGGGAGGGAGGGTCACGCTGTCGAGGGTCAGTACGGACGGAGGGAGGGGCACGCTATCGAGGGTCAGTACGGAGGGAGGGAGGGTCACGCTGTCGAGGGTCAGTACGGAGGGAGGGAGGCTCACGCTGTCGAGGGTCAGTACGGAGGGAGGGTCACGCTGTCGAGGGTCAGTACGGAGGGAGGGAGGGTCACGCTGTCGAGGGTCAGTACGGAGGGAGGGAGGGGCACGCTATTGAGGGTCAGTACGGAGGGAGGGAGGCTCACGCTGTCGAGGGCCAGTACGGAGGGAGGGTCACGCTGTCGAGTCAGTACGGAGGGAGGGAGGGTCACGCTGTGGAGGGTCAGTACGGAGGGAGGGAGGGTCACGCTGTCGAGGGTCACAACGGCGGGAGGGAGGGTCACGCTGTCGATGGTCAGTACGGAGGGAGGGTCACGCTGTCGAGGGTCAGTACGGAGGGAGGGAGGGGCACGCTATTGAGGGTCAGTACAGAGGGAGGGAGGCTCACGCTGTCGAGGGCCAGTATGGAGGGAGGGAGGGAGGGTCACGCTGTCGAGTCAGTACGGAGGGAGGGAGGGTCCCGCTGTCGAGGGTCAGTACGGAGGGAGGGAGGATCACGCTGTCGAGGACCAGTACGGAGGGAGGGAGGGTCATTCTGTTGACGGTCAGTCCGGAGGGAGGGAGGCTCATGCTGTCGAGGGTCAGTACGGAGGGAGGGAGGGTCATGCTTTCGAGGGTCAGTACGGAGGGAGGGAGGGTCACGCTGTCGAGGGTCAGTATGGAGTGAGGGAGGGGGGGTCACGCTGTCGAGGGTTAGTACGGAGGGAGTGAGGCTCACGCTGTCGAGGGTCAGTACGGAGTGAGGGAGGCTCATGCTGTCGAGGGTCAGTATGGAGTGAGGGAGGGGGGGTCACGCTGTCGAGGGTTAGTACGGAGGGAGGGGGGTCACGCTGTCGAGGGTTAGTACGGAGGGAGGGGGGTCACGCTGTCGAGGGTTAGTACGGAGGGAGGGAGGCTCACGCTGTCGAGGGCCAGTGCGGAGGGAGGGAGGGTCACGCTGTCGAGGGCCAGTGCGGAGGGAGGGTCACGCTGTCGAGGGTCAGTACGGAGGGAGGGAGGGGCACGCTATTGAGGGTCAGTACGGAGGGAGGGAGGGTCACGCTGTCGAGGGTCAGTACGGAGGGAGGGAGGCTCACGCTGTCGAGGGCCAGTGCGGAGGGAGGGTCACGCTGTCGAGGGTCAGTACGGAGGGAGGGAGGGGCACGCTATTGAGGGTCAGTACGGAGGGAGGGAGGGTCACGCTGTCGAGTCAGTACGGAGGGAGGGAGGGTCCCGCTGTCGAGGGTCAGTACGGAGGGAGGGAGGATCACTCTGTCGAGGGCCAGTACGGAGGAAGGGAGGGTCACGCTGTCGAGGGTCAGTACGGAAGGAGGGGCACGCTATCGAGGGTCAGTATGGAGTGAGGGAGGGGGGGTCACGCTGTCGAGGGTTAGTACGGAGGGAGTGAGGCTCACGCTGTCGAGGGTCAGTACGGAGGGAGGGAGGCTCATGCTGTCGAGGGTCAGTATGGAGTGAGGGAGGGGGGTCACGATGTCGAGGGTTAGTACGGAGGGAGGGGGGTCACGCTGTCGAGGGTTAGTACGGAGGGAGTGAGGCTCACGCTGTCGAGGGCCAGTGCGGAGGGAGGGAGGCTCACGCTGTTGAGGGTCAGTCCGGAGGGAGGGAGGCTCAAACTGTCGAGGATCAGTACGGAGGGAGCGAGGCTCACGCTGTCGAGGGTCAGTACTAGGGAGAGAAGCTCACGCAGTTGAGGGTCAGTACGGAGGGAGGCTCACGCTGTTGAGGGTCAGTACGGAGGGAGGGAGGATCATGCTGTCGACGGTCAGTACGGAGGGAGCTAGGCTCAAGCTGTCGAGGGTCAGTACGGAGGGAGGGAGGCTCACGCTGTTGAGGGTCAGTACGGAGGGAGGGAGGCTCACGCTGTCGAGGGTCAGTACCGAGGGAGGGAGGGTCACGCTGTCGAGCGTCAGTACGGAGGGAGGGTCAGGCTGTGGAGGGTCAGTACCGAGGGAGGAAGGGTCACGCTGTCGAGCGTCAGTGCGGAGGGAGGGAGGCTCACGCTGTCGAGGGTCAGTACGGAGGGAGGGAGGGTCACGCTGTCGAGGGTCAGCCACGGGGAGGTAGGCCCTCCCTGTCGAGGGCCTGTACAGGGGGAGGGTCACGCTGTCGAGGGTCAGTACGGAGGGAGGGTCACGCTGTCGAGGGTCAGTACGGAGGGAGGGTCACGCTGTCGAGGGTCAGTACGGAGGGAGGGTCATGCTGTCGAGGGTCAGTACGGATCGAGGCTCCCAAAGTCGAGGATCAGTATAGAGGGAGGGAGGGTCACGCTGTCGAGGGTCAGTACGGAGGGAGGGTCACGCTGTCGAGGGTCAGTACGGAGGGAGGGTCATGCTGTCGAGGGTCAGTACGGATCGAGGCTCCCAAAGTCGAGGGTCAGTACCGAGGGAGGGAGGGGCACGCTATCGAGGGTCAGGACGGAGGGAGGGAGGGTCACGCTGTCGAGGGCCAGTACAGAGGGAGGGAGGCTTACCCTGTCGAGGGCCTGTACGGAGGGAGGAAGGATCACGCTGTCGAGGGTCAGTACGCAGGGAGGGTCACGCTGTCGAGGGTCAGTACGGAGGGAGGCAGGCTTACGATGTTGAGGGTCAGTACGGAGGGAGGGAGGGTCACGCTGTCGAGGGTCAGTACGGAGGGAGGGAGGGTCACGCTGTCGAGGGTCAGTACGGAGGGAGGGACGGTCGCGCTATCGAGGGTCAGTACAGAGGGAGAGAGGCTCACCCTGTCGAGGGTTAGTACGGAGGGAGGGAGGGTCCCGCTGTCGAGGGTCAGTACGGAGGGAGGGAGGGTCACGCTGTCGAGGGTGAGTATGGAGGGAGGGAGGGTCACGCTGTCGAGGGTCAGTACGGAGGGAGGGAGGGTCACGCTGTCGAGGGTCAGTACGGAGGGAGGGTCACGCTGTGGAGGGTCAGTACGGCGGGAGGGAGGGTCACACTGTCGAGGGTCAGTACGGAGGGAGGGAGGGTCAGGCTGTGGAGGGTCAGTATGGAGGGAGGGAGGGTCACGCTGTCGAGGGCTTGTACGGAGGGAGGGAGGGGCACGCTATCGAGGGTCAGTACGGAGGGAGGGAGGGGCACGCTGTCGAGGGCTAGTACGGAGGGAGGGAGGATCACGCCGTCGGGGGCCAGTACGGAGGGAGGGAGGGTCACGCTGTCGAGGGTCAGTACGGAGGGAGGGAGGGGCACGCTATCGAGGGTCAGTACGGAGGGAGGGAGGGTCATGCTGTCGAGGGTCAGTGTGGAGTGAGGGAGGGTCATTCTGTTGACGGTCAGTCCGGAGGGAGGGAGGCTCATACTGTCGAGGGTCAGTACTGAGGGAGGGAGGGTCACGCTGTCGAGGGTCAGTACGGAGGGAGGGAGGGTCATGCTGTCGAGGGTCAGTATGGAGGGAGTGAGGCTCACGCTGTCGAGGGTCAGTACGGAGGGAGGGAGGCTCATGCTGTCGAGGGTCAGTATGGAGTGAGGGAGGGGGGGTCACGCTGTCGAGGGTTAGTACGGAGGGAGGGGGGTCACGCTGTCGAGGGTTAGTACGGAGGGAGTGAGGCTCACACTGTCGAGGGCCAGTACGGAGGGAGGGAGGCTCAAGCTGTCGAGGGTCAATACGGAGGGAGGCTCACACTGTTGAGGGTCAGTCCGGAGGGAGGGAGGCTCAAGCTGTCCAGGATCAGTACGGAGGGAGCGAGGCTCACGCTGTCGAGGGTCAGTACTGGGGAGGGAGGCTCACGCTGTTGAGGGTCAGTACGGAGGGAGGGAGGCTGACGCTGTCGAGGCTCAGTACCGGGGGAGGGAGGCTCAAGCTGTCGAGGGTCAGTACGGAGGGAGGGAGGCTCACGCTGTCGAGCGTCAGTACTAGGGAGGGAGGCTCACGCTGTTGAGGGTCAGTACGGAGGGAGGGAGGCTCACGCTGTCGAGGGTCTGTACGGAGGGAGGGAGGGTCATGCTGTCGAGGGTCAGTACCGAGGGAGGGAGGGTCACGCTGTCGAGCGTCAGTACGGAGGGAGTGAGGGTCACGCTGTCGAGGGTCAGTACCGAGGGAGGGAGGGTCACGCTGTCGAGGGTCAGTACGGAGGGAGAGAGGGGCACGCTATCGAGGGTCAGTACCGAGGGAGGGAGGCTCACGCTGTCGAGCGTCAGTACGGAGGGAGGGAGGCTCACGCTGTCGACGGACAGTACGGAGGGAGGGAGGGTCACGCTGTCGAGGGACAGTACGGAGGGAGAGAGGGGCACGCTATCGAGGGTCAGTACGGAGGGAGGGAGGCTCACGCTGTCGAGCGTCAGTACGGAGGGAGGGAGGGTCACGCTGTCGAGGGTCAGTACGGAGGGAGGGAGGGTCAAGCTGTCGAGGGTCAGTACGGAGGGAGGGAGGGTCACGCTGTCGAGGGTCAGGACGGAGGTTGGGTCATGCTGTCGAGTGTCAGTACGGAGGGAGGGAGTCTCTCGCTGTCGAAGGTCAATGCGGAGGGAGGGAGCGTCAAGCTGTCGAGGGTCAGTACGGAGGGAGGGAGGGTCAAGCTGTCGCGGGTCAGTACGGAGGGAGGGAGTCTCTCGCTGTCGAAGGTCAATGCGGAGGGAGGGAGGGTCAAGCTGTCGAGGGTCAGTACGGAGGGAGGGAGGATCACGCTGTCGAGGGCCAGTACGGAGGGAGGGAGGGTCACCCTGTCGAGGGCCAGTACGGAGGGAGGGAGGCTCACGCTGTCGAGGATCAGTACGGAGGGAGGGAGGGTCACGCTGTCGAGGGTCAGTACTAGGGAGGGAGGGAGGGTCACGCTGTCGAGGGTTAGTACGGAGGGAGGGAGGGTCACGCTGTCGAGGGTCAGTACTAGGGAGGGAGGGAGGGTCACGCTGTCGAGGGTTAGTACGGAGGGAGGGAGGGTCACGCTGTCGAGGGTCAGTACGGAGGGAGGGTCACGCTGTCGAGGGTCAGTACGGATCGAGGCTCCCAAAGACGAGGGTCAGTATGGAGGGAGGGAGGGTCACGCTATCGAGGGTCAGTACGGAGGGTGGGAGCATCACGCTGTCGAGGGTCATTATGGAGGGAGGGAGGCTTACGCTGTTGAGGGTCAGTACGGAGGGACGCTCGCGCTGTTGAGGGTCAGTACGGAGGGAGGGAGGCTCAGGCTGTAGAGGGTCAGTAGGGAGGGAGGGAGGTTTACGCATTCGAGGGTCAGTACAGAGGGAGGGAGGGGCACGGTATCGAGGGTTAGTACGGAGGGAGGGAGTGTCACTCTGTCGAGGGTCATTACGGAGGGAGGGAGGCTCACGCTGTCGAGGGTCAGTACGGAGGGAGGGAGGCTTACGATGTTGAGGGTCAGGAGGGAGGGAGGGTCTAGCTGTCGAGGGTCAGTACGGAGGGAGGGAGGCTCACGCTGTCGAGGGTCAGTACGGAGGGAGGGAGGGTCACGCTGTCGAGGGCCAGTACGGAGGGAGTGAGGCTCACGCTGTCGAGGGCCAGTACGGAGGGAGGGACAGTCACGCTGTCGAGGGTCAGTACGGATGGAGGGAGGCTCACGCTGTCGAGGGTCAGTACGGAGGGAGGGAGGGTCACGCTGTCGAGGGTCAGTACGGAGGGACGGAGGCTCACGCTGTCGAGGGTCTGTACGGAGGGAGGGAGGCTCTCGCTATCGATGGTCAGTCCGGAGGGAGGGAGGCTCACGCTGTTGAGGGTCAGTATGGAGTGATGTAGGGAGGCTCTCGCTGTCGAGGGTTAGTACGGAGAGAGGGAGGGTCATTCTGTTGACGGTCAGTCCGGAGGGAGGGAGGCTCATGCTGTCGAGGGTCAGTACGGAGGGAGGGAGGCTCACACTGTCGAGGGTCAGTTGGGAGGGAGGGAGTCTCTCGCTGTCGAAGGTCAATGCGGAGGGAGGGAGGCTCACACTGTCGAGGGCCAGTACGGAGGGAGGGAGTCTCTCGCTGTCGAAGGTCAATGCGGAGGGGGGGAGGGTCACGCTGTGGTGGGTCAGTCCGGAGGGAGGGAGGATCATGCTGTCGAGGGTCAGTACGGAGGGAGCGAGTCTCAAGCTGTCGAGGGTCAGTACGGAGGGAGGGAGGCTCACGCTGTTGAGGGTCAGTATGGAGGGAGGGAGGCTCACGCTGTCGAGGGTCAGTACCGAGGAAGGGAGGCTCACGCTGTCGAGGGTCAGTACGGAGGGAGGGAGGGTCACGCTGTTGAGGGCCTGTACGGAGGGAGAGAGGGTCACGCTGTCGAGGGTCAGTACGGACGGAGGGAGGGGCACGCTGAGAGGGTCAGTACGGAGGGAGGGAGGGTCACGCTGTCGAGGGTCAGTACGGAGGGAGGGAGGGTCACGCTGTCGAGGGTCAGTACGGTGGGAGGGTGTGTCACGCTGTCGAGGGTCAGTACGGAGGGAGGGTCACGCTGTGGAGGGTCAGTACGGCGGGAGGGAGGGTCACGCTGTCGATGGTCAGTACGGAGGGAGCGAGGCTCACGCTGTCGAGGGCCAGTACGGAGGGAGGGAGGGTCACGCTGTCGAGGGTCAGGACGGAGGGAGGGGCACGCTATCGAGGGTCAGTACGGAGGGAGGGAGGGTCACGCTGTCGAGGGTCAGTACGGAGGGAGGGTCACGCTGTCGAGGGTCAGTACGGTGGGAGGGAATGTCACGCTGTCGAGGGTCAGTACGGAGGGAGGGTCACGCTGTCGAGGGTCAGTACGGAGGGAGGGAGGGTCACGCTGTCGAGGGTCAGTACGGAGGGAGGGAGGGGCACGCTATTGAGGGTCAGTACGGAGGGAGGGAGGCTCACGCTGTCGAGGGCCAGTACGGAGGGAGGGTCACGCTGTCGAGTCAGTACGGAGGAAGGGTCACGCTGTGGAGGGTCAGTACGGAGGGAGGGAGGGTCACGCTGTCGAGGGTCACAACGGCGGGAGGGAGGGTCCGCTGTCAAGGGTCAGTACGGAGGGAGGGTCACGCTGTCGAGGGTCAGTACGGAGGGAGGGAGGGGCACGCTATTGAGGGTCAGTACAGAGGGAGGGAGGCTCACGCTGTCGAGGGCCAGTATGGAGGGAGGGAGGGTCACGCTGTCGAGTCAGTACGGAGGGAGGGAGGGTCCCGCTGTCGAGGGTCAGTACGGAGGGAGGGAGGATCACGCTGTCGAGGACCAGTACGGAGGGAGGGAGGGTCATTCTGTTGACGGTCAGTCCGGAGGGAGGGAGGCTCATGCTGTCGAGGGTCAGTACGGAGGGAGGGAGGGTCACGCTTTCGAGGGTCAGTACGGAGGGAGGGAGGGTCACGCTGTCGAGGGTCAGTATGGAGTGAGGGAGGGGGGGTCACGCTGTCGAGGGTTAGTACGGAGGGAGTGAGGCTCACGCTGTCGAGGGTCAGTACGGAGTGAGGGAGGCTCATGCTGTCGAGGGTCAGTATGGAGTGAGGGAGGGTCACGCTGTCGAGGGTCAGTACGGAGGGAGGAAGGCTCATTCAGTCGAGGGTCAGTATGGAGTGAGGGAGGGGGGGTCACGCTGTCGAGGGTTAGTACGGAGGGAGGGGGGGTCACGCTGTCGAGGGTTAGTACGGAGGGAGGGGGGTCACGCTGTCGAGGGTTAGTACGGAGGTAGTGAGGCTCACGCTGTCGAGGGCCAGTGCGGAGGGAGGGTCACGCTGTCGAGGGTCAGTACGGAGGGAGGGAGGGGCACGCTATTGAGGGTCAGTACGGAGGGAGGGAGGGTCACGCTGTCGAGTCAGTACGGAGGGAGGGAGGGTCCCGCTGTCGAGGGTCAGTACGGAGGGAGGGAGGATCACGCTGTCGAGGGCCAGTACGGAGGAAGGGAGGGTCACGCTGTCGAGGGTCAGTACGGAGGGAGGGGCACGCTATCGAGGGTCAGTATGGAGTGAGGGAGGGGGGGTCACGCTGTCGAGGGTTAGTACGGAGGGAGTGAGGCTCACGCTGTCGAGGGTCAGTACGGAGGGAGGGAGGCTCATGCTGTCGAGGGTCAGTATGGAGTGAGGGAGGGGGGGTCACGATGTCGAGGGTTAGTACGGAGGGAGGGGCGTCACGCTGTCGAGGGTTAGTACGGAGGGAGTGAGGCTCACGCTGTCGAGGGCCAGTGCGGAGGGAGGGAGGCTCACGCTGTTGAGGGTCAGTCCGGGGGGAGGGAGGCTCAAGCTGTCGAGGATCAGTACGGAGGGAGCGAGGCTCACGCTGTCGAGGGTCAGTACTAGGGAGAGAAGCTCACGCAGTTGAGGGTCAGTACGGAGGGAGGCTCACGCTGTTGAGGGTCAGTACGGAGGGAGGGAGGATCATGCTGTCGACGGTCAGTACGGAGGGAGCTAGGCTCAAGCTGTCGAGGGTCAGTAGGGAGGGAGGGAGGCTCACGCTGTTGAGGGTCAGTATGGAGGGAGGGAGGCTCACGCTGTCGAGGGTCAGTACCGAGGGAGGGAGGGTCACGCTGTCGAGCGTCAGTACGGAGGGAGGGTCAGGCTGTGGAGGGTCAGTACCGAGGGAGGAAGGGTCACGCTGTCGAGCGTCAGTGCGGAGGGAGGGAGGCTCACGCTGTCGAGGGTCAGTACGGCGGGAGGGAGGCTCACACTGTCAAGGGTCAGTACGGACGGAGGCTAACTCTGTCGAGGGTCAGTACGGAGAGAGTGAGACTCACGCTGTCGAGGGTCAGCCACGGGGAGGTAGGCCCTCCCTGTCGAGGGCCTGTACAGGGGGAGGGTCACGCTGTCGAGGGTCAGTACGGAGGGAGGGTCACGCTGTCGAGGGTCAGTACGGAGGGAGGGAGGGTCACGCTGTCGAGGGTCAGTACGGAGGGAGGGTCATGCTGTCGAGGGTCAGTACGGAGGGAGGGTCATGCTGTCGAGGGTCAGTACGGATCGAGGCTCCCAAAGTCGAGGGTCAGTATAGAGGGAGGGAGGGTCACGCCATCGAGGGTCAGTACGGAGGGAGGGAGCATCACGCTGTCGAGGGTCAGTACGGAGGCTCAGGCTGTGGAGGGTCAGTACGGAGGGAGGGAGGTTTACGCATTCGAGGGTCAGTACAGAGGGAGGGAGGGGCACGCTATCGAGGGTCAGGACGGAGGGAGGGAGGGTCACGCTGTCGAGGGCCAGTACAGAGGGAGGGAGGCTTACCCTGTCGAGGGCCTGTACGGAGGGAGGAAGGATCACGCTGTCGAGGGTCAGTACGGAGGGAGCGAGTCTCAAGCTGTCGAGGGTCAGTACGGAGGGAGGGAGGCTCACGCTGTTGAGGGTCAGTATGGAGGGAGGGAGGCTCACGCTGTCGAGGGTCAGTACCGAGGGAGGGAGGCTCACGCTGTCGAGGGTCAGTACGGAGGGAGTGAGACTCACGCTGTTGAGGGCCTGTACGGAGGGAGGGAGGGTCACGCTGTCGAGGGTCAGTACGGACGGAGGGAGGTGCACGCTATCGAGGGTCAGTACGGAGGGAGGGAGGGTCACGCTGTCGAGGGTCAGTACGGAGGGAGGGAGGGTCACGCTGTCGAGGGTCAGTACGGTGGGAGGGAGTGTCACGCTGTCGAGGGTCAGTACGGAGGGAGGGTCACGCTGTGGAGGGTCAGTACGGCGGGAGGGAGGGTCACGCTGTCGATGGTCAGTACGGAGGGAGCGAGGCTCACGCTGTCGAGGGCCAGTACGGAGGGAGGGAGGGTCACGCTGTCGAGGGTCAGTACGGACGGAGGGAGGGGCACGCTATCGAGGGTCAGTACGGAGGGAGGGAGGGTCACGCTGTCGAGGGTCAGTACGGAGGGAGGGAGGCTCACGCTGTCGAGGGTCAGTACGGAGGGAGGGTCACGCTGTCGAGGGTCAGTACGGAGGGAGGGAGGGTCACGCTGTCGAGGGTCAGTACGGAGGGAGGGAGGGGCACGCTATTGAGGGTCAGTACGGAGGGAGGGAGGCTCACGCTGTCGAGGGCCAGTACGGAGGGAGGGTCACGCTGTCGAGTCAGTACGGAGGGAGGGAGGGTCACGCTGTGGAGGGTCAGTACGGAGGGAGGGAGGGTCACGCTGTCGAGGGTCACAACGGCGGGAGGGAGGGTCACGCTGTCGAGGGTCAGTACGGAGGGAGGGTCACGCTGTCGAGGGTCAGTACGGAGGGAGGGAGGGGCACGCTATTGAGGGTCAGTACAGAGGGAGGGAGGCTCACGCTGTCGAGGGCCAGTATGGAGGGAGGGAGAGAGGGTCACGCTGTCGAGTCAGTACGGAGGGAGGGAGGGTCCCGCTGTCGAGGGTCAGTACGGAGGGAGGGAGGATCACGCTGTCGAGGACCAGTACGGAGGGAGGGAGGGTCATTCTGTTGACGGTCAGTCCGGAGGGAGGGAGGCTCATGCTGTCGAGGGTCAGTATGGAGTGAGGGAGGGGGGGTCACGCTGTCGAGGGTTAGTACGGAGGGAGGGGGGTCACGCTGTCGAGGGTTAGTACGGAGGGAGGGGGGTCACGCTGTCGAGGGTTAGTACGGAGGGAGTGAGGCTCACACTGTCGAGGGCCAGTACGGAGGGAGGGAGGCTCAAGCTGTCGAGGGTCAATACGGTGGGAGGCTCACACTGTTGAGGGTCAGTCCGGAGGGAGGGAGGCTCAAGCTGTCCAGGATCAGTACGGAGGGAGCGAGGCTCACGCTGTCGAGGGTCAGTACTGGGGAGGGAGGCTCACGCTGTTGAGGGTCAGTACGGAGGGAGGGAGGCTGACGCTGTCGAGGCTCAGTACCGGGGGAGGGAGGCTCAAGCTGTCGAGGGTCAGTACGGAGGGAGGGAGGCTCACGCTGTCGAGCGTCAGTACTAGGGAGGGAGGCTCACGCTGTTGAGGGTCAGTACGGAGGGAGGGAGGCTCACGCTGTCGAGGGTCAGTACGGAGGGAGGGAGGGTCACGCTGTCGAGGGTCAGTATGGAGTGAGGGAGGGGGGGTCACGCTGTCGAGGGTTAGTACGGAGGGAGTGAGGCTCACGCTGTCGAGGGTCAGTACGGAGTGAGGGAGGCTCATGCTGTCGAGGGTCAGTATGGAGTGAGGGAGGGGGGGTCACGCTGTCGAGGGTTAGTACGGAGGGAGGGGGGTCACGCTGTCGAGGGTTAGTACGGAGGGAGGGGGGTCACGCTGTCGAGGGTTAGTACGGAGGGAGGGAGGCTCACGCTGTCGAGGGCCAGTGCGGAGGGAGGGAGGGTCACGCTGTCGAGGGCCAGTGCGGAGGGAGGGTCACGCTGTCGAGGGTCAGTACGGAGGGAGGGAGGGGCACGCTATTGGGGGTCAGTACGGAGGGAGGGAGGGTCACGCTGTCGAGGGTCAGTACGGAGGGAGGGAGGCTCACGCTGTCGAGGGCCAGTGCGGAGGGAGGGTCACGCTGTCGAGGGTCAGTACGGAGGGAGGGAGGGGCACGCTATTGAGGGTCAGTACGGAGGGAGGGAGGGTCACGCTGTCGAGTCAGTACGGAGGGAGGGAGGGTCCCGCTGTCGAGGGTCAGTACGGAGGGAGGGAGGATCACTCTGTCGAGGGCCAGTACGGAGGAAGGGAGGGTCACGCTGTCGAGGGTCAGTACGGAGGGAGGGGCACGCTATCGAGGGTCAGTATGGAGTGAGGGAGGGGGGGTCACGCTGTCGAGGGTTAGTACGGAGGGAGTGAGGCTCACGCTGTCGAGGGTCAGTACGGAGGGAGGGAGGCTCATGCTGTCGAGGGTCAGTATGGAGTGAGGGAGGGGGGGTCACGATGTCGAGGGTTAGTACGGAGGGAGGGGGGTCACGCTGTCGAGGGTTAGTACGGAGGGAGTGAGGCTCACGCTGTCGAGGGCCAGTGCGGAGGGAGGGAGGCTCACGCTGTTGAGGGTCAGTCCGGAGGGAGGGAGGCTCAAGCTGTCGAGGATCAGTACGGAGGGAGCGAGGCTCACGCTGTCGAGGGTCAGTACTAGGGAGAGAAGCTCACGCAGTTGAGGGTCAGTACGGAGGGAGGCTCACGCTGTTGAGGGTCAGTACGGAGGGAGGGAGGATCATGCTGTCGACGGTCAGTACGGAGGGAGCTAGGCTCAAGCTGTCGAGGGTCAATACGGAGGGAAGGAGGCTCACGCTGTTGAGGGTCAGTATGGAGGGAGGGAGGCTCACGCTGTCGAGGGTCAGTACCGAGGGAGGGAGGGTCACGCTGTCGAGCGTCAGTACGGAGGGAGGGTCAGGCTGTGGAGGGTCAGTACCGAGGGAGGAAGGGTCACGCTGTCGAGCGTCAGTGCGGAGGGAGGGAGGCTCACGCTGTCGAGGGTCAGTACGGAGGGAGGGAGGCTCACACTGTCAAGGGTCAGTACGGACGGAGGCTAACTCTGTCGAGGGTCAGTACGGAGAGAGTGAGACTCACGCTGTTGAGGGCCTGTACGGAGGGAGGGAGGGTCACGCTGTCGAGGGTCAGCCACGGGGAGGTAGGCCCTCCCTGTCGAGGGCCTGTACAGGGGGAGGGTCACGCTGTCGAGGGTCAGTACGGAGGGAGGGTCACGCTGTCGAGGGTCAGTACGGAGGGAGGGTCACGCTGTCGAGGGTCAGTACGGAGGGAGGGTCATGCTGTCGAGGGTCAGTACGGATCGAGGCTCCCAAAGTCGAGGATCAGTATAGAGGGAGGGAGGGTCACGCTGTCGAGGGTCAGTACGGAGGGAGGGTCACGCTGTCGAGGGTCAGTACGGAGGGAGGGTCATGCTGTCGAGGGTCAGTACGGATCGAGGCTCCCAAAGTCGAGGGTCAGTACAGAGGGAGGGAGGGGCACGCTATCGAGGGTCAGGACGGAGGGAGGGAGGGTCACGCTGTCGAGGGCCAGTACAGAGGGAGGGAGGCTTACCCTGTCGAGGGCCTGTACGGAGGGAGGAAGGATCACGCTGTCGAGGGTCAGTACGCAGGGAGGGTCACGCTGTCGAGGGTCAGTACGGAGGGAGGCAGGCTTACGATGTTGAGGGTCAGTACGGAGGGAGGGAGGGTCACGCTGTCGAGGGTCAGTACGGAGGGAGGGAGGGTCACGCTGTCGAGGGTCAGTACGGAGGGAGGGACGGTCGCGCTATCGAGGGTCAGTACAGAGGGAGAGAGGCTCACCCTGTCGAGGGTTAGTACGGAGGGAGGGAGGGTCCCGCTGTCGAGGGTCAGTACGGAGGGAGGGAGGGTCACGCTGTCGAGGGTGAGTATGGAGGGAGGGAGGGTCACGCTGTCGAGGGTCAGTACGGAGGGAGGGAGGGTCACGCTGTCGAGGGTCAGTACGGAGGGAGGGTCACGCTGTCGAGGGTCAGGACGGAGGGAGGGTCACGCTGTGGAGGGTCAGTACGGCGGGAGGGAGGGTCACACTGTCGAGGGTCAGTACGGAGGGAGGGAGGGTCAGGCTGTGGAGGGTCAGTATGGAGGGAGGGAGGGTCACGCTGTCGAGGGCTTGTACGGAGGGAGGGAGGGGCACGCTATCGAGGGTCAGTACGGAGGGAGGGAGGGGCACGCTGTCGAGGGCTAGTACGGAGGGAGGGAGGATCACGCCGTCGGGGGCCAGTACGGAGGGAGGGAGGGTCACGCTGTCGAGGGTCAGTACGGAGGGAGGGAGGGGCACGCTATCGAGGGTCAGTACGGAGGGAGGGAGGGTCATGCTGTCGAGGGTCAGTGTGGAGTGAGGGAGGGTCATTCTGTTGACGGTCAGTCCGGAGGGAGGGAGGCTCATACTGTCGAGGGTCAGTACTGAGGGAGGGAGGGTCACGCTGTCGAGGGTCAGTACGGAGGGAGGGAGGGTCATGCTGTCGAGGGTCAGTATGGAGGGAGTGAGGCTCACGCTGTCGAGGGTCAGTACGGAGGGAGGGAGGCTCATGCTGTCGAGGGTCAGTATGGAGTGAGGGAGGGGGGGTCACGCTGTCGAGGGTTAGTACGGAGGGAGGGGGGTCACGCTGTCGAGGGTTAGTACGGAGGGAGGGGGGTCACGCTGTCGAGGGTTAGTACGGAGGGAGTGAGGCTCACACTGTCGAGGGCCAGTACGGAGGGAGGGAGGCTCAAGCTGTCGAGGGTCAATACGGAGGGAGGCTCACACTGTTGAGGGTCAGTCCGGAGGGAGGGAGGCTCAAGCTGTCCAGGATCAGTACGGAGGGAGCGAGGCTCACGCTGTCGAGGGTCAGTACTGGGGAGGGAGGCTCACGCTGTTGAGGGTCAGTACGGAGGGAGGGAGGCTGACGCTGTCGAGGCTCAGTACCGGGGGAGGGAGGCTCAAGCTGTCGAGGGTCAGTACGGAGGGAGGGAGGCTCACGCTGTCGAGCGTCAGTACTAGGGAGGGAGGCTCACGCTGTTGAGGGTCAGTACGGAGGGAGGGAGGCTCACGCTGTCGAGGGTCAGTACGGAGGGAGGGAGGGTCATGCTGTCGAGGGTCAGTACCGAGGGAGGGAGGGTCACGCTGTCGAGCGTCAGTACGGAGGGAGTGAGGGTCACGCTGTCGAGGGTCAGTACCGAGGGAGGGAGGGTCACGCTGTCGAGGGTCAGTACGGAGGGAGAGAGGGGCACGCTATCGAGGGTCAGTACCGAGGGAGGGAGGCTCACGCTGTCGAGCGTCAGTACGGAGGGAGGGAGGCTCACGCTGTCGACGGACAGTACGGAGGGAGGGAGGGTCACGCTGTCGAGGGACAGTACGGAGGGAGAGAGGGGCACGCTATCGAGGGTCAGTACGGAGGGAGGGAGGCTCACGCTGTCGAGCGTCAGTACGGAGGGAGGGAGGGTCACGCTGTCGAGGGTCAGTACGGAGGGAGGGAGGGTCAAGCTGTCGAGGGTCAGTACGGAGGGAGGGAGGGTCACTCTGTCGAGGGTCAGGACGGAGGTTGGGTCATGCTGTCGAGTGTCAGTACGGAGGGAGGGAGTCTCTCGCTGTCGAAGGTCAATGCGGAGGGAGGGAGCGTCAAGCTGTCGAGGGTCAGTACGGAGGGAGGGAGGGTCAAGCTGTCGCGGGTCAGTACGGAGGGAGGGAGTCTCTCGCTGTCGAAGGTCAATGCGGAGGGAGGGAGGGTCAAGCTGTCGAGGGTCAGTACGGAGGGAGGGAGGATCACGCTGTCGAGGGCCAGTACGGAGGGAGGGAGGGTCACCCTGTCGAGGGCCAGTACGGAGGGAGGGAGGCTCACGCTGTCGAGGATCAGTACGGAGGGAGGGAGGGTCACGCTGTCGAGGGTCAGTACTAGGGAGGGAGGGAGGGTCACGCTGTCGAGGGTTAGTACGGAGGGAGGGAGGGTCACGCTGTCGAGGGTCAGTACTAGGGAGGGAGGGAGGGTCACGCTGTCGAGGGTTAGTACGGAGGGAGGGAGGGTCACGCTGTCGAGGGTCAGTACGGAGGGAGGGTCACGCTGTCGAGGGTCAGTACGGATCGAGGCTCCCAAAGACGAGGGTCAGTATGGAGGGAGGGAGGGTCACGCTATCGAGGGTCAGTACGGAGGGTGGGAGCATCACGCTGTCGAGGGTCATTATGGAGGGAGGGAGGCTTACGCTGTTGAGGGTCAGTACGGAGGGACGCTCGCGCTGTTGAGGGTCAGTACGGAGGGAGGGAGGCTCAGGCTGTGGAGGGTCAGTAGGGAGGGAGGGAGGTTTACGCATTCGAGGGTCAGTACAGAGGGAGGGAGGGGCACGGTATCGAGGGTTAGTACGGAGGGAGGGAGTGTCACTCTGTCGAGGGTCATTACGGAGGGAGGGAGGCTCACGCTGTCGAGGGTCAGTACGGAGGGAGGGAGGCTTACGATGTTGAGGGTCAGTACGGAGGGAGGGAGGGTCCCGCTGTCGATGGTCAGTACGGAGGGATGGAGGATGACGCTGTCGAGGGTCAGTACGGAGGGAGGGAGGGTCACGCTGTCGAGGGTCAGGAGGGAGGGAGGGTCTAGCTGTCGAGGGTCAGTACGGAGGGAGGGAGGCTCACGCTGTCGAGGGTCAGTACGGAGGGAGGGAGGGTCACGCTGTCGAGGGCCAGTACGGAGGGAGTGAGGCTCACGCTGTCGAGGGCCAGTACGGAGGGAGGGACAGTCACGCTGTCGAGGGTCAGTACGGATGGAGGGAGGCTCACGCTGTCGAGGGTCAGTACGGAGGGAGGGAGGGTCACGCTGTCGAGGGTCAGTACGGAGGGACGGAGGCTCACGCTGTCGAGGGTCTGTACGGAGGGAGGGAGGCTCTCGCTATCGATGGTCAGTCCGGAGGGAGGGAGGCTCACGCTGTTGAGGGTCAGTATGGAGTGATGTAGGGAGGCTCTCGCTGTCGAGGGTTAGTACGGAGAGAGGGAGGGTCATTCTGTTGACGGTCAGTCCGGAGGGAGGGAGGCTCATGCTGTCGAGGGTCAGTACGGAGGGAGGGAGGCTCACACTGTCGAGGGTCAGTTGGGAGGGAGGGAGTCTCTCGCTGTCGAAGGTCAATGCGGAGGGAGGGAGGCTCACACTGTCGAGGGCCAGTACGGAGGGAGGGAGTCTCTCGCTGTCGAAGGTCAATGCGGAGGGGGGGAGGGTCACGCTGTGGTGGGTCAGTCCGGAGGGAGGGAGGCTCACGCTGTCGAGGGTCAGTCTGGAGGGAGGGAGTCTCTCGCTGTCGAAGGTCAATGCGGAGGGAGGGAAGGTCAAGCTGTCGAGGGTCAGTACGGAGGGAGGGAGGATCACGCTGTCGAGGGCCAGTACGGAGGGAGGGAGGCTCACGCTGTCGAGGATCAGTACGGAGGGAGCGAGGCTCACGCTGTCGAGGGTCAGTACTAGGGAGGGAGGGTCACGCTGTAGAGGGCCAGTACGGAGGGAGGGTCACGCTGTCGAGGGTCAGTACGGAGGCTCACGCTGTTGAGGGTCAGTACGGGGGGAGAGAGGCTCACGCTGTCGAGGGTCAGTACGGAGGGAGGGAGGCTCACGCTGTCGAGGGTCAGCCACGGGGAGGTAGGCTCTCCCTGTCGAGGGCCTGTCCGGAGGGAGGGAGGGTCACGCTGTCGATGGTCAGTACGGAGGGAGGGAGGGTCACGCTGTCGAGGGTCAGTACGGAGGGAGGGTCACGCTGTCGAGGGTCAGTACGGAGGGAGGGAGTCTCTCGCTGTCGAGGGCCAGTACGGAGGGAGGGTCACGCTGTCGAGGGTCAGTACGGAGGGAGGGTTACGCTGTCGAGGGTCAGTACGGATCGAGGCTCCCAAAGTCGAGGGTCAGTACGGAGGGAGGGAGGGTCACGCTGTCGAGGGTCAGTACGGAGGGAGGGAGGGTCACGCTGTCGAGGGTCAGTACGGATCGAGGCTCCCAAAGACGAGGGTCAGTATGGAGGGAGGGAGGGTCACGCTGTCGAGAGTCAGTACGGAGGGAGGGAGGGTCACGCTGTCGAGGGTCAGTACGGATCGAGGCTCCCAAAGACGAGGGTCAGTATGGAGGGAGGGAGGGTCACGCTATCGAGGGTCAGTACGGAGGGTGGGAGCATCACGCTGTCGAGGGTCATTATGGAGGGAGGGAGCCTTACGCTGTCGAGGGTCAGTACGGAGGGACGCTCGCGCTGTTGAGGGTCAGTACGGAGGTAGGGAGGCTCAGGCTGTGGAGGGTCAGTAGGGAGGGAGGGAGGTTTACGCATTCGAGGGTCAGTACAGAGGGAGGGAGGGGCACGCTATCGAGGGTAGTACGGAGGGAGGGAGGGTCACGCTGTCGAGGGTCAGTACGGAGGGAGGGAGGGTCACGCTGTCGAGGGTCAGTACGGAGGGAGCGAGGCTCACGCTGTCGAGGGTCAGTACTAGGGATGGAGGGAGGGTCACGCTGTCGAGGGTCAGTACGGATCGAGGCTCCCAAAGACAAGGGTCAGTATGGAGGGAGGGAGGGTCACGCTATCGAGAGTCAGTACGGATGGAGGGAGGGTCAAGCTGTCGAGGGTTAGTACGGATCGAGGCTCCCAAAGACGAGGGTCAGTATGGAGGGAGGGAGGGTCACGCTGTCGAGAGTCAGTACGGAGGGAGGGAGGGTCACGCTGTCGAGGGTCAGTACGGATCGAGGCTCCCAAAGACGAGGGTCAGTATGGAGGGAGGGAGGGTCACGCTATCGAGGGTCAGTACGGAGGGTGGGAGCATCACGCTGTCGAGGGTCATTATGGAGGGAGGGAGCCTTACGCTGTCGAGGGTCAGTACGGAGGGACGCTCGCGCTGTTGAGGGTCAGTACGGAGGTAGGGAGGCTCAGGCTGTGGAGGGTCAGTAGGGAGGGAGGGAGGTTTACGCATTCGAGGGTCAGTACAGAGGGAGGGAGGGGCACGCTATCGAGGGTAGTACGGAGGGAGGGAGGGTCACGCTGTCGAGGGCCAGGACAGAGGGAGGGAGGCTCACCCTGTCGAGGGCCAGTACAGAGGGAGGGAGGATCACGCTGTCGAGGGTCAGTACGGAAGGAGGGAGGGTCACGCTGTCGAGGGTCAGTACGGAGGGAGGGAGGCTTACGACGTTGAGGGTCAGGACGGAGGGAGGGTCCCGCTGTCGAGGGTCAGTACGGAGGGAGGGAGGCTCACGCTGTCGATTGTCAGTACGGAGGGAGGGTCACGCTTTCGAGGGCCAGTACGGAGGGAGTGAGGCTCACGCTGTCGAGGGCCAGTACGGAGGGAGGGAGGGTCACGCTGTCGAGGGGTCAGTACGGATGGAGGGAGGCTCACGCTGTCGAGGGTCAGTACGGAGGGAGGGAGGGTCACGCTGTCGAGGGTCAGTACGGAGGGACGGAGGCTCACGCTGTCGAGGGTCAGTATGGAGGGAGGGAGGCTCTCGCTATCGAGGGTCAGTCCGGAGGGAGGGAGGCTCACGCTGTTGAGGGTCAGTATGGACTGATGTAGGGAGGTTCTCGCTGTCGAGGGTTATTACGGAGAGAGGGAGGGTCATTCTGTTGACGGTCAGTCCGGAGGGAGGGAGGCTCATGCTGTCGAGGGTCAGTACGGAGGGAGGGAGGCTCACACTGTCGAGGGTCAGTAGGGAGGGAGGGAGTCTCTCGCTGTCGAAGGTCAATGCGGAGGGAGGGAGGCTCACGCTGTCGAGGGTCAGTACGGAGGGAGGGAGTCTCTCGCTGTCGAAGGTCAATGCGGAGGGAGGGAGGGTCAAGCTGTCGAGGGTCAGTACGGAGGGAGGGAGGATCACGCTGTCGAGGGCCAGTACGGAGGGTGGGAGGGTCACGCTGTCGAGGGCCAGTACGGAGGGAGGGAGGCTCACGCTGTCGAGGATCAGTACGGGGGAGCGAGGCTCACGCTGTCGAGGGTCAGTACGGAGGGAGGGTCACGCTGTCGAGGGTCAGTACGGAGGGAGGGAGGGTCACGCTGTCGAGGGTCAGTACGGAGAGAGGGAGGGTCACGCTGTCGAGGGTCAGTACGGAGGCTCACGCTGTTGAGGGTCAGTACGGAGGGAGGGAGGCTCACGCTGTCGATGGTCAGTACGGAGGGAGCGAGGCTCAAGCTGTCGAGGGTCAGTACGGAGGGAGGGAGGCTCACGCTGTCGAGGGTCAGTACGGAGGGAGCGAGGCACAAGCTGTTGAGGGTCAGTACGGAGGGAGGGAGGCTCACGCTGTTGAGGGTCAGTACGGAGGGAGGGAGGATCACGCTGTCGAGGGTCAGTACGGAGGGAGGGAGGGTCACGCTGTCGAGGGTCAGTACGGAGGGAGGGAGGGTCACGCTGTGGAGGGTCTGTATGGAGTGCGGGAGGGGGGGTCACGCTGTCGAGGGTCAGTATGGAGTGAGGGAGTGATGCTCACGCTGTCGAGGGTCAGTACGGAGGGAGTGAGGCTCACGCTGTCGAGTGTCAGTATGGAGTGAGGGAGGGGTGGTCATGCTGTCGAGGGTCAATACGGAGGGAGGCTCACACTGTTGAGGGTCAGTCCGGAGGGAGGGAGGCTCAAGCTGTCGAGGATCAGTACGTAGGGAGCGAGGCTCACGCTGTCGAGGGTCAGTATTAGGGAGGGAGGCTCACGCTGTTGAGGGTCAGTACGGAGGGAGGGAGGCTCACTCTGTCGAGGGTCAGTACGGAGGGAGCGAGGATCACGCTGTCGAGGGCCAGTACGGAGGGAGGGAGGGTCACGCTGTCGAGGGCCAGTACGGAGGGAGGGAGGCTCACGCTGTCGAGGATCAGTACGGAGGGAGCGAGGCTCACGCTGTCGAGGGTCAGTACGGAGGGAGGGTCACGCTGTCGAGGGTCAGTACGGAGGGAGGGAGGGTTACGCTGTCGAGGGTCAGTACGGAGAGAGGGAGGGTCACGCTGTCGAGGGTCAGTACGGAGGCTCACGCTGTTGAGGGTCAGTACGGAGGGAGGGAGGCTCACGCTGTCGATGGTCAGTACGGAGGGAGCGAGGCTCAAGCTGTCGAGGGTCAGTACGGAGGGAGGGAGGCTCACGCTGTCGAGGGTCAGTACGGAGGGAGCGAGGCACAAGCTGTTGAGGGTCAGTACGGAGGGAGGGAGGCTCACGCTGTTGAGGGTCAGTACGGAGGGAGGGAGGATCACGCTGTCGAGGGTCAGTACGGAGGGAGGGAGGGTCACGCTGTCGAGGGTCAGTACGGAGGGAGGGAGGGTCACGCTGTGGAGGGTCAGTACGGAGGGAGTGAGGCTCTCCCTGTCGAGAGCCTGTACGGAGGGAGGGAGGGTCACGCTGTCGAGGGTCAGTATGTGGTGAGGGAGGGTCATTCTGTTGACTGTCAGTCCGGAGGGAGGGAGGCTCATGCTGTCGAGGGTCAGTACGGAGGGAGGGAGGGTCACGCTGTCGAGGGTCAGTACGGAGGGAGGGTCACGCTGTCGAGGGTTAGTACGGAGGGAGGGAGGGTCACGCTGTCGAGGGTCAGTACGGAGGGAGGGTCACGCTGTCGAGGGTCAGTACGGATCAAGGCTCCCAAAGTCGAGGGTCAGTATGGAGGGAGGGAGGGTCACGCTAACGAGGGTCAGTACGGAGGGAGGGAGCATCACGCTGTCGAGGGTCAGTACGGAGGCTCAGGCTGTGGAGGGTCAGTACGGAGGGAGGGAGATTTACGCATTCGACGGTCAGTACAGAGAGAGGGAGGGGCACGCTATCGAGGGTCAGGATGGAGGGAGGGAGGGTCATGCTGTCGAGGGTCAGTACGGAGGGAGGGAGGGTCACGCTGTCGAGGGTCAGTACGGAGGGAGGGAGGGTCACGCTGTCGAGGGTCAGTATGGAGTAAGGGAGGGGGGTCACGCTGTCGAGGGTTAGTACGGAGGGAGTGAGGCTCACGCTGTCGAGTGTCAGTACGGAGGGAGGGAGGCTCATGCTGTCGAGGGTCAGTATGGAGTGAGGGACGGTGGTCACGCTGTCGAGGGTCAATACGGAGGGAGGCTCACACTGTTGAGGGTCAGTCCGGAGGGAGGGAGGCTCAAGCTGTCGAGGATCAGTACGGAGGGAGCGAGGCTCACTCTGTCGAGGGTCAGTATTAGGGAGGGAGGCTCACGCTGTTGAGGGTCAGTACGGAGGGAGGGAGGCTCACTCTGTCGAGGGTCAGTACGGAGGGAGCGAGGCTCAAGCTGTCGAGGGTCAGTGCTAGGGAGGGAGGCTCACGCTGTTGAGGGTCAGTACGGAGGGAGGGAGGCTCACGCTGTCGAGGGTCAGTACCGAGGGAGGGAGGGTCACGCTGTCGAGGGTCAGTACGGAGGGAGGGAGCGTCACGCTGTCGAGGGTCAGTACGGAGGGAGGGAGGGTCACGCTGTCGAGGGTCAGTACGGAGGGAGGGAGGGTCACGCTGTCGAGGGTCAGTACGGAGGAAGGGTCACGCTGTCGAGGGTCAGTACGGTGGGAGGGTCACGCTGTCGAGGGTGAGTACGGAGGAAGGGTCACGCTGTCGAGGGTCAGTACGGAGGAAGGGTCACGCTGTCGAGGGTCAGTACGGAGGGAGGGTCACGCTATCGAGGGTCAGTACGGAGGGAGGGAGCATCACGCTGTCGAGGGTCAGTACGGAGGCTCAGGCTGTGGAGGGTCAGTACGGAGGGAGGGAGGTTTACGCATTCGACGGTCAGTACAGAGAGAGGGAGGGGCACGCTATCGAGGGTCAGTACGGAGGGAGGGAGGGTCACGCTGTCGAGGGTCAGTATGGAGTGAGGGAGGGTCATTCTGTTGACGGTCAGTCCGGAGGGTGGGAGGCTCACGCTGTCGAGGGTCAGTACGGAGGGAGGGAGGGTCACGCTGTCGAGGGTCAGTACGGAGGGAGGGTCACGCTGTCGAGGGTCAGTACGGAGGGAGGGAGGGTCACGCTGTCGAGGGTCAGTACGGAGGGAGGGAGGGTCACGCTGTCGAAGGTCAGTATGGAGTGAGGGAGGGGGGGTCACGCTGTCGAGGGTCAGTATGGAGTGAGGGAGTGAGGCTCACGCTGTCGAGGGTCAGTACGGAGGGAGTGAGGCTCACGCTGTCGAGTGTCAGTATGGAGTGAGGGAGGGGTGGTCATGCTGTCGAGGGTCAATACGGAGGGAGGCTCACACTGTTGAGGGTCAGTCCGGAGGGAGGGAGGCTCAAGCTGTCGAGGGTCAGTATTAGGGAGGGAGGCTCACGCTGTTGAGGGTCAGTACGGAGGGAGGGAGGCTCACTCTGTCGAGGGTCAGTACGGAGGGAGCGAGGCTCCAGCTGTCGAGGGTCAGTACTAGGGAGGGAGGCTCACGCTGTCGAGGGTCAGTACCGAGGGAGGGAGGCTCACGCTGTCGAGGGTCAGTATGGAGTAAGGGAGGGGGGGTCACGCTGTCGAGGGTTAGTACCGAGGGAGTGAGGCTCACGCTGTCGAGTGTCAGTACGGAGGGAGGGAGGCTCATGCTGTCGAGGGTCAGTATGGAGTGAGGGACGGTGGTCACGCTGTCGAGGGTCAATACGGAGGGAGGCTCACACTGTTGAGGGTCAGTCCGGAGGGAGGGAGGCTCAAGCTGTCGAGGATCAGTACGGAGGGAGCGAGGCTCACGCTGTCGAGGGTCAGTACTAGGGAGGGAGGCTCACGCTGTTGAGGGTCAGTACGGAGGGAGGGAGGCTCACGCTGTCGAGGGTCAGTACCGAGGGAGGGAGGGTCACGCTGTCGAGGGTCAGTACGGAGGGAGGGAGCGTCACGCTGTCGAGGGTCAGTACGGAGGGAGGGAGGGTCACGCTGTCGAGGGTCAGTACGGAGGGAGGGAGGGTCACGCTGTCGAGGGTCAGTACGGAGGAAGGGTCACGCTGTCGAGGGTCAGTACGGAGGGAGGGTCACGCTGTCGAGGGTCAGTACGGAGGAAGGGTCACGCTGTCGAGGGTCAGTACTGGGGGAGGGTCACGCTATCGAGGGTCAGTACGGAGGGAGGGAGCATCACGCTGTCGAGGGTCAGTACGGAGGCTCAGGCTGTGGAGGGTCAGTACGGAGGGAGGGAGGTTTACGCATTCGACGGTCAGTACAGAGAGAGGGAGGGGCACGCTATCGAGGGTCAGTACGGAGGGAGGGAGGGTCACGCTGTCGAGGGTCAGTATGGAGTGAGGGAGGGTCATTCTGTTGACGGTCAGTCCGGAGGGTGGGAGGCTCACGCTGTCGAGGGTCAGTACGGAGGGAGGGAGGGTCACGCTGTCGAGGGTCAGTACGGAGGGAGGGAGGGTCACGCTGTCGAGGGTCAGTACGGAGGGAGGGAGGGGGGGTCACGCTGTCGAGGGTCAGTATGGAGTGAGGGAGTGAGGCTCACGCTGTCGAGGGTCAGTACGGAGGGAGTGAGGCTCACGCTGTCGAGGGTCAGTATGGAGTGAGGGAGGGTCATTCTGTTGACGGTCAGTTCGGAGGGAGGGAGGCTCAAGCTGTCGAGGGTCAGTACGGAGGGAGGGAGGCTCACCCTGTCGAGGGCCAGTACAGAGGGAGGGACGGTCACGCTGTCGAGGGTCAGTACGGAGGGAGGGTCAGGCTGTCGAGGGTCAGTACGGAGGGAGGGTCACGCTGTCGAGGGTCAGTACGGAGGGAGGGAGGGTCACGTTGTCGAGGGTCAGTACGGAGGGAGGGAGGCTCACGATGTCGAGGGTCAGTACGGAGGGAGGGAGGCTCACGCTGTCGAGGGTCAGTACGGAGGGAGGGAGGGTCACGCTGTCGAGGGTCAGTACGGAGGGAGGGAGGCTCACGCTGTCGAGGGTCAGTACGGAGGGAGGGAGGGTCACGCTGTCGAGGGTCAGTACGGAGGGAGGGAGGCTCACGCTGTCGAGGGTCAGTACGGAGAGAGGGAGGGTCATTCTGTTGACGGTCAGTCCGGAGGGAGGGAGGCTCAAGCTGTCGAGGGTCAGTACGGATGGAGGGAGGCTCACGCTGTCGAGGGTCAGTACGGAGGGAGGGAGGGTCACGCTGTCGAGGGTCAGTACGGAGGGAGGGAGGGTCACGCTGTCGAGGGTCAGTACGGAGGGAGGGAGGCTCACGCTGTCGAGGGTCAGTATGGAGGGAGGGAGGCTCTCGCTATCGAGGGTCAGTATGGAGTGATGTAGGGAGGCTCTCGCTGTCGAGGGTCAGTATGGAGTGAGGGAGGCTCACTCTGTCGTGGGTCAGTACGGAGGGAGGGAGGATCACTCTGTTGACGGTCAGTCCAGAGGGAGGGAGGCTCAAGCTGTCGTGGGTCAGTACGGAGGGAGGGAGTCTCTCGCTGTCCAAGGTCAATGCGGAGGGAGGGAGGGTCAAGCTGTCGAGGGTCAGTACGGAGGGAGGGAGGATCACGCTGTCGAGGGTCAGTACGGAGGGCGGGAGGGTCACACTGTGGTGGGTCAGTCCGGAGGGAGGGAGGCTCACGCTGTCGAGGGTCAGTACGGAGGGAGGGAGTCTCTCGCTGTCGAAGGTCAATGCGGAGGGAGGGAGGGTCAAGCTGTCGAGGGCCAGTACGGAGGGAGGGTCACGCTGTCGAGGGCCAGTACGGAGGGAGGGAGGCTCACGCTGTCGAGGGTCAGTACGGAGGGAGGGAGGCTCACGCTGTTGAGGGTCAGTACGGAGGGAGGGAGGCTCACGCTGTCGAGGGTCAGTACGTAGGGAGGGAGGGTCACGCTGTCGAGGGTCAGTACGGAGGGAGGGTCACGCTGTCGAGGGTCAGTACGGAGGGAGGGAGGGTCACGCTGTCGAGGGTCAGTACGGAGGGAGGGAGGGTCACGCTGTCGAGGGTCAGTACGGAGGGAGGGAGGGTCACGCTGTCGAGGGCCAGTACAGAGGGAGGGAGGGTCACGCTGTCTAGGGTCAGTACAGAGGGAGGGAGGGGCACGCTATCGAGGGTCAGTCCGGAGGGAGGGAGGCTCATGCTGTCGAGGGTCAGTACGGAGGGAGGGAGGGTCACGCTGTCGAGGGTCAGTACGGAGGGAGGGTCACGCTGTCGAGGGTCAGTACGGAGGGAGGGAGGGTCACGCTGTCGAGGGTCAGTACGGAGGGAGGGAGCCTCACGCTGTCGAGGGTCAGTACGGAGGGAGGGAGGCTCACGCAGTTGAGGGTCAGTACGGAGGGAGGGAGGGTCACTCTGTCGAGGGTCAGTACGGAGGGAGGGAGGCTCACGCTGTCGAGGGTCAGTACCGAGGGAGGGAGGCTCACGCTGTCGAGGGTCAGTACCGAGGGAGGGAGGCTCACGCTGTCGAGGGTCAGTACGGAGGGAGGGAGGCTCACGCTGGCGAGGGTCAGTACGGAGGGAGGGAGACTCACGCTGTCGAGGGCCTGTACGGAGGGAGGCAGGGTCCCGCTGTTGAGGGTCAGTCACGGGGAGGGAGGCTCTCCCTGTCGAGGGTCAGTACGGTGGGAGGGAGGGTCACGCTGTCGAGGGTCAGTACGGAGGGAGTGAGACTCACGCTGTCTCGGGCCTGTACGGAGGGAGAGTAACTCTATCGAGGGTCAGTACGGAGGGAGTGAGACTCACGCTGTCGAGGGCCTGTACGGAGAGAGGCTAACTCTGTCGAGGGTCAGTACGGAGGGAGGGAGGGTCACGCTGTCGAGGGTCAGTACGGAGGGAGGGAGGGTCACGCTGTCGAGGGTCAGTACGGAGGGAGGGAGGCTCACGCTGTCGAGGGTCAGTACGGAGGGAGGGTCATGCTGTCGAGGGTCAGTACGGAGGGAGGGAGGGTCACGCTGTCGAGGGTCAGTACGGAGGGAGGGTCACGCTGTCGAGGGTCAGTACGGAGGGTGGGAGCATCACGCTGTCGAGGGTCATTATCGAGGGAGGGAGGCTCACGCTGTCGAGGGTCAGTACGGAGGGGCGCTCGCGCTGTTGAGGGTCCGTACGGAGGGAGGCAGGCTCAGGCTGTGCAGGGTCAGTACGGAGGGAGGGAGGTTTACGCATTCGAGGGTCAGTACAGAGGGATGGAGGGGCACGCTATCGAGTGTCAGTACGGAGGGAGGGAGGCTCACCCTGTCGAGGGCCAGTACAGAGGGAGGGACGGTCACGCTGTCGAGGGTCAGTACGGAGGGAGGGTCACGCTGTCGAGGGTCAGTACGGAGGGAGGGAGGGTCACGCTGTCGAGGGTCAGTACGGAGGGAGGGAGGGTCACGCTGTCGAGGGTCAGTACGGAGGGAGGGTCACGCTGTCGAGGGTCAGTACGGAGGGAGGGAGGGTCACGCTGTCGAGGGTCAGTACGGAGGGAGGGAGGGTCACGCTGTCGAGGGTCAGTACGGAGGGAGGGAGGGTCCCGCTGTCAAGGGTCAGAACAGAGGGAGGGAGGCTCACCCTGTCGAGGGTTAGTACGGAGGGAGGGAGAGTCCCGCTGTCGAGGGTCAGTACGGAGGGAGGGAGGGTCAGTGCGGAGGGAGGGAGAGTCACACTGTCGAGGGCCAGTACAGAGGGAGGGTCACGCTGTCGAGGGTCAGTACGGAGGGAGGCTCACGCTGTCGAGGGTCAGTACGGAGGGAGGGAGGGTCACGTTGTCGAGGGTCAGTACGGAGGGAGGGAGGCTCACGATGTCGAGGGTCAGTACGGAGGGAGGGAGGCTCACGCTGTCGAGGGTCAGTACGGAGGGAGGGAGGGTCACGCTGTCTAGGGTCAGTATGGAGGGAGGGAGGCTCACACTGTCGAGGGTCAGTACGGAGGGAGGGAGGCTCACGCTGTCGAGGGTCAGTACGGAGGGAGGGAGGGTCACGCTGTCGAGGGTCAGTACGGAGGGAGGGAGGCTCACGCTGTCGAGGGTCAGTATGGAGTGAGGGAGGGAGGCTCTCGCTATCGAGGGTCAGTATGGAGTGAGGGAGGGAGTCCCTCGCAGTCGAGGGTTAGTACGGAGGGAGGGAGGGTCACGCTGTCGAGGGTCAGTACGGAGGGAGGGTCACGCTGTCGAGGGTCAGTACGGAGGGAGGGAGGGTCACGCTGTCGAGGGTCAGTACGGAGGGAGGGAGGGTCACGCTGTCGAAGGTCAGTATGGAGTGAGGGAGGGGGGGTCACGCTGTCGAGGGTCAGTATGGAGTGAGGGAGTGAGGCTCACGCTGTCGAGGGTCAGTACGGAGGGAGTGAGGCTCACGCTGTCGAGTGTCAGTATGGAGTGAGGGAGGGGTGGTCATGCTGTCGAGGGTCAATACGGAGGGAGGCTCACACTGTTGAGGGTCAGTCCGGAGGGAGGGAGGCTCAAGCTGTCGAGGGTCAGTATTAGGGAGGGAGGCTCACGCTGTTGAGGGTCAGTACGGAGGGAGGGAGGCTCACTCTGTCGAGGGTCAGTACGGAGGGAGCGAGGCTCCAGCTGTCGAGGGTCAGTACTAGGGAGGGAGGCTCACGCTGTCGAGGGTCAGTACCGAGGGAGGGAGGCTCACGCTGTCGAGGGTCAGTACCGAGGGAGGGAGGGTCACGCTGTCGAGGGTCAGTACGGAGGGAGGGTCACGCTGTCGAGGGTCAGCCACGGGGAGGGAGGCTCTCCCTGTCGAGGGTCAGTACGGAGGGAGGAAGGCTCACGCTGTCGAGGGTCAGTACGGAGGGAGGGAGGGTCACGCTGTCGAGGATCAGTACGGAGGGAGGGTCACGCTGTCGAGGGTCAGTACGGATCGAGGCTCCCAAAGTCGAGGGTCAGTATGGAGGGAGGGAGGGTCACGCTATCGAGGGTCAGTACGGAGGGAGGGAGGGTCACGCTGTCGAGGATCAGTACGGAGGGAGGGTCACGCTGTCGAGGGTCAGTACGGATCGAGGCTCCCAAAGTCGAGGGTCAGTATGGAGGGAGGGAGGGTCACGCTATCGAGGGTCAGTATGGAGGGTGGGAGCATCATGCTGTCGAGGGTCATTATGGAGGGAGGGAGGCTCACGCTGTCGAGGGTCAGTACGGAGGGACGCTCGCGCTGTTGAGGGTCAGTACGGAGGTAGGGAGGCTCAGGCTGTAGAGGGTCAGTAGGGAGGGAGGGAGGTTTACGCATTCGAGGGTCAGTACAGAGGGAGGGAGGGTTACGCTATCGAGGGTCAGTACGGAGGGAGGGAGGGTCACGCTGTCGAGGGCCAAAACAGAGGGAGGGAGTCCCACCCTGTCGAGGGCCAGTACGGAGGGAGGGAGGATCACGCTGTCGAGGGTCAGTACGGAGGGAGGGAGGGTCACGCTGTCGAGGGTCAGTACGGAGGGAGGGAGGCTCACGCTGTTGAGGGTCAGTAAGGAGGGAGGGAGGCTTACGATGTTGAGGGTCAGTACGGAGGGAGGGAGGGTCCCGCTGTCGAGTGTCAGTACGGAGGGATGGAGGATCACGCTGTCGAGGGTCAGTACGGAGGGAGGGAGGGTCACCCTGTCGAGGGTCAGGAGGGAGGGAGGGTCTAGCTGTCGAGGGTCAGTACGGAGGGAGGGAGGCTCACGCTATCGAGGGTCAGGATGGAGGGAGGGAGGGTCACGCTGTCGAGGGTCAGTATGGAGTGAGGGAGGGTCATTCTGTTGACGGTCAGTCCGGAGGGTGGGAGGCTCATGCTGTCGAGGGTCAGTACGGAGGGAGGGAGGGTCACGCTGTCGAGGGTCAGTACGGAGGGAGGGAGGGTCACGCTGTCGAGGGTCAGTATGGAGTAAGGGAGGGGGGGTCACGCTGTCGAGGGTTAGTACGGAGGGAGTGAGGCTCACGCTGTCGAGTGTCAGTACGGAGGGAGGGAGGCTCATGCTGTCGAGGGTCAGTATGGAGTGAGGGACGGTGGTCACGCTGTCGAGGGTCAATACGGAGGGAGGCTCACACTGTTGAGGGTCAGTCCGGAGGGAGGGAGGCTCAAGCTGTCGAGGATCAGTACGGAGGGAGCGAGGCTCACGCTGTCGAGGGTCAGTATTAGGGAGGGAGGCTCACGCTGTTGAGGGTCAGTACGGAGGGAGGGAGGCTCACTCTGTCGAGGGTCAGTACGGAGGGAGCGAGGCTCAAGCTGTCGAGGGTCAGTACTAGGGAGGGAGGCTCACGCTGTTGAGGGTCAGTACGGAGGGAGGGAGGCTCACGCTGTCGAGGGTCAGTACGGAGGGAGGGTCACGCTGTCGAGGGTCAGTACGGAGGGTGGGAGCGTCACGCTGTCGAGGGTCATTATCGAGGGAGGGAGGCTCACGCTGTCGAGGGTCAGTACGGAGGGGCGCTCGCGCTGTTGAGGGTCAGTACGGAGGGAGGCAGGCTCAGGCTGTGCAGGGTCAGTACGGAGGGAAGGAGGTTTACGCATTCGAGGGTCAGTACAGAGGGATGGAGGGGCACGCTATCGAGTGTCAGTACGGAGGGAGGGAGGCTCACCCTGTTGAGGGCCAGTACGGAGGGAGGGAGGGTCACGCTGTCGAGGGTCAGTACGGAGGGAGGGAGGCTCACCCTGTCGAGGGCCAGTACAGAGGGAGGGACGGTCACGCTGTCGAGGGTCAGTACGGAGGGAGGGTCAGGCTGTCGAGGGTCAGTACGGAGGGAGGGAGGGTCACGCTGTCGAGGGTCAGTACGGAGGGAGGGAGGGTCACGCTGTCGAGGGTCAGTACGGAGGGAGGGAGGGTCCCGCTGTCAAGGGTCAGAACAGAGGGAGGGAGGCTCACCCTGTCGAGGGTTAGTACGGAGGGAGGGAGGGTCCCGCTGTCGAGGGTCAGTACGGAGGGAGGGAGGGTCAGTGCGGAGGGAGGGAGAGTCACACTGTCGAGGGCCAGTACAGAGGGAGGGTCACGCTGTCGAGGGTCAGTACGGAGGGAGGCTCACGCTGTCGAGGGTCAGTACGGAGGGAGGGAGGGTCACGTTGTCGAGGGTCAGTACGGAGGGAGGGAGGCTCACGATGTCGAGGGTCAGTACGGAGGGAGGGAGGCTCACGCTGTCGAGGGTCAGTACGGAGGGAGGGAGGGTCACGCTGTCGACGGTCAGTACGGAGGGAGGGAGGCTCACGCTGTCGAGGGTCAGTATGGAGTAAGGGAGGGAGGCTCTCGCTATCGAGGGTCAGTATGGAGGGAGTGAGGCTCACGCTGTTGAGGGTCAGTCCGGACGGAGGGAGGCTCAAGCTGTCGAGGATCAGTACGGAGGGAGCGAGGCTCACGCTGTCGAGCGTCAGTACGGAGGGAGGGAGGGTCACGCTGTCGAGGGTTAGTACGGAGGGAGTGAGGCTCACGCTTTCGAGGGTTAGTACGGAGGGAGTGAGGCTCACGCTGTTGACGGTCAGTCCGGACGGAGGGAAGCTCAAGCTGTCGAGGATCAGTACGGAGGGAGCGAGGCTCACGCTGTCGAGCGTCAGTACTAGGGAAGGAGGCTCACGCAGTTGAGGGTCAGTACGGAGGGAGGGAGAGTCATGCTGTCGAGGGTCAGTACGGAGGGAGGGAGGCTCACGCTGTCGAGGGTCAGTACCGAGGGAGGGAGGGTCACGCTGTCGAGGGTCAGTACGGAGGGAGGGAGGCTCACACTGTCAAGGGTCAGTACGGACGGAGGCTAACT
This sequence comes from Scyliorhinus torazame, assembly GCF_047496885.1. NCBI lineage: Eukaryota > Metazoa > Chordata > Chondrichthyes > Carcharhiniformes > Scyliorhinidae > Scyliorhinus > Scyliorhinus torazame. Next base: position 7,645,085 of record NC_092710.1, on the reverse strand, counting down.
CTGTCGAGAGTCAGTACAGAGGGAGGGAGGGTCACGCTGTCGAGGGTCAGTACGGAGGGAGGGAGGCTCACGCTGTCGAGGGCCAGTACGGAGGGAGGGAGGATCACGCTGTCGAGGGTCAGTACCGAGGGAGGGAGGGTCACGCTGTCGAGGGTCAGTACGGAGGGAATGAGACTCACGCTGTCGAGGGCCTGTAGGGAGGGAGGGAGGGTCAGGCTGTAGAGGGTCAGTACAGAGGGAGGGAGGGGCACGCTATCGAGGGTCAGGAGGGAGGGTCACGCTGTCGAGGGTCAGTATGTAGTGAGGGAGGGTCATTCTGTTGACGGTCAGTACGGAGGGAAAGAGGGTCACGCTGTCGAGGGTCAGTACGGAGGGAGGGTCACGCTGTCGAGGGTCAGTACGGAGGGAAGGAGGGTCACGCTGTCGAGGGTCAGTACGGAGGGAGGGTCACGCTGTCGAGGGTCAGTACGGATTGAGGCTCCCAAAGTCGAGGGTCAGTATGGAGGGAGGGTCACGCTATCGAGGGTCAGTACGCAGGGAGGGAGCATCACGCTGTCGAGGGTCAGTACGGAGGGAGGGAGGTTTGCGCATTCGAGGGTCAGTACAGAGGGAGGCAGGGGCACGCTATCGAGGGTCAGGACGGAGGGAGGGAGACTCATGCTGTCGAGGGCCTGTACGGAGGGAGGCTAACTCTGTCGAGGGACAGTACGGAGGGAGGGAGGCTCACGCTGTCGAGGGCCTGTACGGAGGGAGGGAGGGTCACGCTGTCGAGGGCCTGTACGGAGGGAGGCTAACTCTGTCGAGGGTCAGTACGGAGGGAGGGAGGCTCACGCTGTCGAGGGCCTGTACGGAGGGAGGGAGGGTCACGCTGTCGAGGGTCAGCCACGGGGAGGGAGGCTCTCCCTGTCGAGGGCCTGTACGGTGGGAGGGTCACGCTGTCGAGGGTCAGTACGGAGGGATGTGTCACGCTGTTGAGGGTCAGTACGGAGGGAGGGAGGGTCACGCTGTTGAGGGTCAGTACGGAGGGAGGGAGGCTTACGATGTTGAGGGTCAGTACGGAGGGAGGGTCACGCTGTCGAGGGTCAGTACGGAGGGAGGGAGGGTCACGCTGTTTAGGGTCAGTACGGAGGGAGGGGCACGCTGTCGATGGTCAGTACGGAGGGAGGGAGGGTCACGCTGTCGAGGGTCAGTACGGAGGGAGGGTCACGCTGTTGAGGGTCAGTACGGAGGGAGGGAGGGTCACGCTGTTGAGGGTCAGTACGGAGGGAGGGAGGCTTACGATGTTGAGGGTCAGTACGGAGGGAGGGTCACGCTGTCGAGGGTCAGTACGGAGGGAGGGAGGGTCACGCTGTTTAGGGTCAGTACGGAGGGAGGGGCACGCTATCGAGGGTCAGTACGGAGGGAGGGAGGGTCACGCTGTTTAGGGTCAGTACGGAGGGAGGGGCAAGCTGTCGAGGGTCAGTACGGAGGGAGGGAGGGTCACGCTGTCGAGGGTCAGTACGGAGGGAGGGAGGTTTGCGCATTCGAGGGTCAGTACAGAGGGAGGGAGGGGCACGCTATCGAGGGTCAGGACGGAGGGAGGGAGACTCATGCTGTCGAGGGCCTGTACGGAGGGAGGCTAACTCTGTCGAGGGACAGTACGGAGGGAGGGAGGCTCACGCTGTCGAGGGCCTGTACGGAGGGAGGGAGGGTCACGCTGTCGAGGGCCTGTACGGAGGGAGGCTAACTCTGTCGAGGGTCAGTACGGAGGGAGGGAGGCTCACGCTGTCGAGGGCCTGTACGGAGGGAAGGAGGGTCACGCTGTCGAGGGTCAGCCACGGGGAGGGAGGCTCTCCCTGTCGAGGGCCTGTACGGTGGGAGGGTCACGCTGTCGAGGGTCAGTACGGATCGAGGCTCCCAAAGTCGAGGGTCAGTACGGAGGGAGGGAGGGTCCCGCTGTCGAGGGTCAGTACGGAGGGAGGGAGGATCACGCTGTCGAGGGTCAGTACGGAGGGAGGGAGGGTCATTCTGTTGACGGTCAGTCCGGAGGGAGGGAGGCTCATGCTGTCGAGTGTCAGTAAGGAGGGAGGGAGGGTCACGCTGTTTAGGGTCAGTACGGAGGGAGGGAGGGTCACCCTGTCGAGGGTCAGTATGGAGTGAGGGAGAGGGGGTCACGCTGTCGAGGGTTTGTACGGAGGGAGTGAGGGTCACGCTGTCGAGGGTCAGTACGGAGGGAGGGAGGGTCACGCTGTCGAGGGTCAGTACGGAGGGAGGGTGGGTCACGCTGTCGAGGGTCAGTACGGAGGGAGGGAGGCTCATGCTGTCGAGGGTCAGTATGGAGTGAGGGAGGGGGGGTCACGCTGTCGAGGGTCAGTACGGAGAGAGGGAGGCTAACGCTGTCGAGGGTCAGTACGGAGGGAGGGAGGGTCACGCTGTCGAGGGTCAGTACGGAGGGAGGGAGGGTCACGCTGTCGAGGGTCAGTACGGAGGGAGGGAGGGTCAAGCTGTCGAGGGTCAGTACGGAGGGAGGAAGGGTCACGCTGTCGAGGGTCAGTATGGAGGGAGGGAGGCTCAGGCTGTGGAGGGTCAGTACGGAGGGAGGTTTACCCATTCGAGGGTCAGTACAGAGGGAGGGAGGTTTACCCATTCGAGGGTCAGTACAGAGGGAGGGAGGGTCACGCTATCGAGGGTCAGTACGGAGGGAGGGAGGCTCACCCTGTCGAGGGCCAGTACGGAGGGAGGGAGCATCACGCTGTCGAGGGTCAGTACGGAGGGAGGGAGGGTCACGCTGTCGAGGGTCAGTACGGAGGGAGGGAGAGGCACGCTATCGAGGGTCAGTATGGAGGGAGGGAGGCTCACGCTGTCGAGGATCAGTACGGAGGGAGGGAGAGGCACGCTATCGAGGGTCAGTATGGAGGGAGGGAGGGTCACGCTGTCGATGGCCAGGACAGAGGGAGGGTCACGCTGTCGAGGGCCAGTACGGAGGGAGGGAGGATCACGCTGTCGAGGGTCAGTACGGAGGGAGGGAGGGTCACGCTGTTGAGGGTCAGTACGGAGGGAGGGAGGGTCACGCTGTCGAGGGTCAGTACGGAGGGAGGGTCACGCTGTCGAGGGTCAGTACGGAGGGAGGGAGGGTCACGCTGTCGATGGTCAGTACTGGGGGAGGGTCACGCTGTCGAGGGTCAGTACGGAGGGAGGGAGGGTCACGCTGTCGAGGGTCAGTACGGAGGGAGGGACGGTCACGTTGTCGAGGATCAGTACAGAGGGAGGGAGGCTCACCCTGTCGAGGGTCAGTACGGAGGGAGAGATGGTCCGGCTGTCGAGGGTCAGTACGGAGGGAGGGAGGGTCACGCTGTCGAGGGTCAGTACGGAGGGAGGGAGGGTCACGCTGTCGAGGGTCAGTACGGAGCGAGGGAGGGTCAAGCTGTCGAGGGTCAGTACGGAGGGAGGGAGGGTCACGCTGTCGAGGGTCAGTACGAAGGGAGGGAGGCTCACGCTGTCGAGGGTCAGTACGGAGGGAGGGAGGGTCATGCTGTCGAGGGCCAGTACGGAGGGAGTGAGGCTCACGCTGTCGAGGGTCAGTACGGAGGGAGGGAGGGTCACGCTGTCGAGGGTCAGTACGGAGGGAGGGAGGCTCACGCTGTCGAGGGTCAGTACGGAGGGAGGGAGGGTCATTCTGTTGACGGTCAGTCCGGAGGGAGGGAGGCTCATGCTGTCGAGGGTCAGTACGGAGGGAGGGTCACGCTTTCGAGGGTCAGTACGGAGGGAGGGAGGCTCACGCTGTCGAGCGTCAGTACGGAGGGAGGGAGGCTCACGCTGTTGACGGTCAGTCCGGAGGGAGGGAGGCTCACGCAGTTGAGGGTCAGTACGGAGGGAGGGGGGTCACGCTGTCGAGGGTCAGTACGGAGGGAGGAAGGCTCATTCAGTCGAGGGTCAGTATGGAGTGAGGGACGGGGGGTCACGATGTCGAGGGTTAGTACGGAGGGAGTGAGGCTCACGCTGTCGAGGGCCAGTACGGAGGGAGGGAGGGGTGGTCATGCTGTCGAGGGTTAGTACGGAGGGAGGGAGGATCACGCTGTTGATGGTCAGTACGGAGGGAGGGAGTCTCTCGCTGTCGAAGGTCAATGCGGAGGGAGGGAGGGTCAAGCTGTCGAGGGTCAGTACGGAGGGAGGGAGGATCACGCTGTCGAGGGCCAGTACGGAGGGAGGGAGGCTCACGCTGTCGAGGGCCAGTACGGAGGGAGGGAGGCTCACGCTGTCGAGGATCAGTACTAGGGAGAGAGGGAGGGTCATTCTGTTGACGGTCAGTCCGGAAGGAGGGAGGCTCATGCTGTCGAGGGTCAGTACGGAGGGAGGGAGGATCACGCTGTCGAGGGTCAGTATGGAGTGAGGGAGGGAGGCTCACGCTGTCGAGCGTTAGTACGGAGAGAGGGGGGGTCATTCTGTTGACGGTCAATGCGGAGGGAGGGAGGGTCAAGCTGTCGAGGGTCAGTACAGAGGGAGGGAGGGTCAAGCTGTTGAGGGCCAGTACGGAGGGAGGGAGGGTCACGCTGTCGAGGGCCAGTACGGAGGGAGGGAGGCTCACGCTGTCGAGGGTCAGTACGGAGGGAGCGAGGCTCACGCTGTCGAGGGTCAGTACGGAGGGAGGGAGGCTCACGCTGTCGAGGGTCAGTACGGAGGGAGGGAGGGTCACGCTGTCGAGGGTCAGTACGGAGGGAGGGAGGGTCACGCTGTCGAGGGTCAGTACGGAGGGAGTGGGGGTCACGCTGTCGAGGGCCAGTACGGAGGGAGGGAGGGTCACGCTGTCGAGGGTCAGTACGGAGGGAGGGAGGGTCACACTGTTGAGGGTCAGTCCGGAGGGAGCGAGGCTCAAGCTGTCGAGGATCAGTACGGAGGGAGCGAGGCTCACGCTGTCGAGGGTCAGTACTAGGGAGGGAGTCTCACGATGTCGAGGGTCAGTACGGAGGGAGGGAGGGTCACGCTGTCGAGGGTCAGTACGGAGGGAGGGAGGGTCACGCTGTCGAGGGTCAGTACGGAGGGAGGGAGGCTCACGCTGTCGAGGGTCAGTACGGAGGGAGGAAGGCTCACGCTGTCGAGGGTCAGTACGGAGGGAGGGAGGCTCACGCTGTCGAGGGTCAGTACGGAGGGAGGGAGGCTCACGCTGTCGAGGGTCAGTACTGGGGGAGGGTCACGCTGTCGAGGGTCAGTACGGAGGGAGGGAGGGTCACGCTGTCGAGGGCCAGTACGGAGGGAGGGAGAGTCGCTCACGCTGTCGAGGGTCAGTACGGAGGGAGGGAGGGTCACGCTGTCGAGGGTCAGTACGGAGGGAGGGAGGCTCACGCTGTCGAGGGTCAGTATGGAGGGAGGGAGGATCACGCTGTTGAGGGCCAGTACGGAGGGAGGGTCACGCTGTCGAGGGTCAGTACGGAGTGAGGGAGGCTCACGCTGTCGAGGGTCAGTACGGAGGGAGGGAGTCTCTCGCTGTCAAAGGTCAATGCGGAGGGAGGGAGGGTCAAACTGTCGAGGGTCAGTACGGAGGGAGGGTCAAGCTGTTGAGGGCCAGTACGGAGGGAGGGAGGGTCACGCTGTCGAGGGCCAGTACGGGGGGAGGGAGGCTCACGCTGTCGAGGGTCAGTACGGAGGGAGCGAGGCTCACGCTGTCGAGGGTCAGTACGGAGGGAGGGAGGCTCACGCTGTCGAGGGTCAGTACGGAGGGAGGGAGGGTCACGCTGTCGAGGGTCAGTACGGAGGGAGGGAGGGTCACGCTGTCGAGGGCCAGTACGGAGGGAGGGAGAGTCACGCTGTCGAGGGCCAGTACAGAGGGAGGGTCACGCTGTCGAGGGTCAGTACGGAGGGAGGGAGGGTCAAGCTGTCGAGGGTCAGTACGGAGGGAGGGAGGGTCAAGCTGTCGAGGGTCAGTACGGAGAGAGGGAGGGTCACACTGTTGAGGGTCAGTCCGGAGGGAGCGAGGCTCAAGCTGTCGAGGATCAGTACGGAGGGAGCGAGGCTCACGCTGTCGAGGGTCAGTACTAGGGAGGGAGTCTCACGGTGTCGAGGGTCAGTACGGAGGGAGGGAGGCTCACATTGTTGAGGGTCAGTACAGAGGGAGGGAGGCTCACGCTGTCGAGGGTCAGTACGGAGGGAGGGAGGGTCACGCTGTCGAGGGTCAGTACGGAGGGAGGGAGGGTCACGCTGTCCAGGGTCAGTACGGAGGGAGGGAGAGGCACGCTATCGAGGGCCTGTACGGAGGGAGAGTCACGCTGCCGAGGGTCAGTACGGAGGGAGGGAGGGTCACGCTGTCGAGGGTCAGTACGGAGGGAGGGAGGGTCAAGCTGTCGAGGGTCAGTACGGAGGGAGGGAGGGTCACACTGTTGAGGGTCAGTCCGGAGGGAGCGAGGCTCAAGCTGTCGAGGATCAGTACGGAGGGAGCGAGGCTCACGCTGTCGAGGGTCAGTACTAGGGAGGGAGTCTCACGATGTCGAGGGTCAGTACGGAGGGAGGGAGGCTCACACTGTTGAGGGTCAGTATAGAGGGAGGGAGGCTCACGCTGTCGAGGGTCAGTACGGAGGGAGGGAGGGTCACGCTGTCGAGGGTCAGTACGGAGGGAGGGAGGGTCACGCTGTCGAGGGTCAGTACGGAGGGAGGGAGGCTCACGCTGTCGAGGGTCAGTACGGAGGGAGGGAGGCTCACGCTGTCGAGGGTCAGTACGGAGGGAGGGAGGCTCATGCTGTCGAGGGTCAGTACTGGGGGAGGGTCACGCTGTCGAGGGTCAGTACGGAGGGTCACGCTGTCGAGGGCCAGTACGGAGGGAGGGAGAGTCACGCTGTCGAGGGCCAGTACAGAGGGAGGGTCACGCTGTCGAGGGCCAGTACGGAGGGAGGGAGAGTCACGCTGTCGAGGGCCAGTACAGAGGGAGGGTCACGCTGTCGAGGGTCAGTACGGAGGGAGGGAGAGTCACGCTGTCCAGGGTCAGTACGGAGGGAGGGAGAGGCACGCTATCGAGGGTCAGTACGGAGGGAGGGAGGCTCACGCTGTCGAGGGCCAGTACGGAGGGAGGGAGGTTCACGCTGTCGAGGGTCAGTATGGAGTGTGGGAGGGAGGCTCACGCTGTCGAGGGTCAGTACGGAGGGAGGGAGGGTCACGCTGTCGAGGGTCAGTACGGAGGGAGGGAGGCTGACGCTGTCGAGGGTCAGTATGGAGGGAGGGAGGCTCACGCTGTCGAGGGTCAGTACGGAGGGAGGGAGGATCACGCTGTTGAGGGCCAGTACGGAGGGAGGGTCACGCTGTCGAGGGTCAGTACGGAGTGAGGGAGGCTCACGCTGTCGAGGGTCAGTACGGAGGGAGGGAGTCTCTCGCTGTCAAAGGTCAATGCGGAGGGAGGGAGGGTCAAGCTGTCGAGGGTCAGTACGGAGGGAGGGTCAAGCTGTTGAGGGCCAGTACGGAGGGAGGGAGGGTCACGCTGTCGAGGGCCAGTACGGGGGGAGGGAGGCTCACGCTGTCGAGGGTCAGTACGGGGGGAGCGAGGCTCACGCTGTCGAGGGTCAGTACGGAGGGAGGGTCACGCTGTCGAGGGTCAGTACGGAGGGAGGGAGGGTCACGCTGTCGATGGTCAGTACTGGGGGAGGGTCACGCTGTCGAGGGTCAGTACGGAGGGAGGGAGGGTCACGCTGTCGAGGGTCAGTACGGAGGGAGGGACGGTCACGTTGTCGAGGATCAGTACAGAGGGAGGGAGGCTCACCCTGTCGAGGGTCAGTACGGAGGGAGAGATGGTCCGGCTGTCGAGGGTCAGTACGGAGGGAGGGAGGGTCACGCTGTCGAGGGTCAGTACGGAGGGAGGGAGGGTCACGCTGTCGAGGGTCAGTACGGAGCGAGGGAGGGTCAAGCTGTCGAGGGTCAGTACGGAGGGAGGGAGGGTCACGCTGTCGAGGGTCAGTACGAAGGGAGGGAGGCTCACGCTGTCGAGGGTCAGTACGGAGGGAGGGAGGGTCATGCTGTCGAGGGCCAGTACGGAGGGAGTGAGGCTCACGCTGTCGAGGGTCAGTACGGAGGGAGGGAGGGTCACGCTGTCGAGGGTCAGTACGGAGGGAGGGAGGCTCACGCTGTCGAGGGTCAGTACGGAGGGAGGGAGGGTCATTCTGTTGACGGTCAGTCCGGAGGGAGGGAGGCTCATGCTGTCGAGGGTCAGTACGGAGGGAGGGTCACGCTTTCGAGGGTCAGTACGGAGGGAGGGAGGCTCACGCTGTCGAGCGTCAGTACGGAGGGAGGGAGGCTCACGCTGTTGACGGTCAGTCCGGAGGGAGGGAGGCTCACGCAGTTGAGGGTCAGTACGGAGGGAGGGGGGTCACGCTGTCGAGGGTCAGTACGGAGGGAGGAAGGCTCATTCAGTCGAGGGTCAGTATGGAGTGAGGGACGGGGGGTCACGATGTCGAGGGTTAGTACGGAGGGAGTGAGGCTCACGCTGTCGAGGGCCAGTACGGAGGGAGGGAGGGGTGGTCATGCTGTCGAGGGTTAGTACGGAGGGAGGGAGGATCACGCTGTTGATGGTCAGTACGGAGGGAGGGAGTCTCTCGCTGTCGAAGGTCAATGCGGAGGGAGGGAGGGTCAAGCTGTCGAGGGTCAGTACGGAGGGAGGGAGGATCACGCTGTCGAGGGCCAGTACGGAGGGAGGGAGGCTCACGCTGTCGAGGGCCAGTACGGAGGGAGGGAGGCTCACGCTGTCGAGGATCAGTACTAGGGAGAGAGGGAGGGTCATTCTGTTGACGGTCAGTCCGGAAGGAGGGAGGCTCATGCTGTCGAGGGTCAGTACGGAGGGAGGGAGGATCACGCTGTCGAGGGTCAGTATGGAGTGAGGGAGGGAGGCTCACGCTGTCGAGCGTTAGTACGGAGAGAGGGGGGGTCATTCTGTTGACGGTCAATGCGGAGGGAGGGAGGGTCAAGCTGTCGAGGGTCAGTACAGAGGGAGGGAGGGTCAAGCTGTTGAGGGCCAGTACGGAGGGAGGGAGGGTCACGCTGTCGAGGGCCAGTACGGAGGGAGGGAGGCTCACGCTGTCGAGGGTCAGTACGGAGGGAGCGAGGCTCACGCTGTCGAGGGTCAGTACGGAGGGAGGGAGGCTCACGCTGTCGAGGGTCAGTACGGAGGGAGGGAGGGTCACGCTGTCGAGGGTCAGTACGGAGGGAGGGAGGGTCACGCTGTCGAGGGTCAGTACGGAGGGAGTGGGGGTCACGCTGTCGAGGGCCAGTACGGAGGGAGGGAGGGTCACGCTGTCGAGGGTCAGTACGGAGGGAGGGAGGGTCACACTGTTGAGGGTCAGTACGGAGGGAGGGAGGGTCACACTGTTGAGGGTCAGTCCGGAGGGAGCGAGGCTCAAGCTGTCGAGGATCAGTACGGAGGGAGCGAGGCTCACGCTGTCGAGGGTCAGTACTAGGGAGGGAGTCTCACGATGTCGAGGGTCAGTACGGAGGGAGGGAGGGTCACGCTGTCGAGGGTCAGTACGGAGGGAGGGAGGGTCACGCTGTCGAGGGTCAGTACGGAGGGAGGGAGGCTCACGCTGTCGAGGGTCAGTACGGAGGGAGGAAGGCTCACGCTGTCGAGGGTCAGTACGGAGGGAGGGAGGCTCACGCTGTCGAGGGTCAGTACGGAGGGAGGGAGGCTCACGCTGTCGAGGGTCAGTACTGGGGGAGGGTCACGCTGTCGAGGGTCAGTACGGAGGGAGGGAGGGTCACGCTGTCGAGGGCCAGTACGGAGGGAGGGAGAGTCACGCTGTCGAGGGTCAGTATGGAGTGTGGGAGGGAGGCTCACGCTGTCGAGGGTCAGTACGGAGGGAGGGAGGGTCACGCTGTCGAGGGTCAGTACGGAGGGAGGGAGGCTCACGCTGTCGAGGGTCAGTATGGAGGGAGGGAGGATCACGCTGTTGAGGGCCAGTACGGAGGGAGGGTCACGCTGTCGAGGGTCAGTACGGAGTGAGGGAGGCTCACGCTGTCGAGGGTCAGTACGGAGGGAGGGAGTCTCTCGCTGTCAAAGGTCAATGCGGAGGGAGGGAGGGTCAAACTGTCGAGGGTCAGTACGGAGGGAGGGTCAAGCTGTTGAGGGCCAGTACGGAGGGAGGGAGGGTCACGCTGTCGAGGGCCAGTACGGGGGGAGGGAGGCTCACGCTGTCGAGGGTCAGTACGGAGGGAGCGAGGCTCACGCTGTCGAGGGTCAGTACGGAGGGAGGGAGGCTCACGCTGTCGAGGGTCAGTACGGAGGGAGGGAGGGTCACGCTGTCGAGGGTCAGTACGGAGGGAGGGAGGGTCACGCTGTCGAGGGCCAGTACGGAGGGAGGGAGAGTCACGCTGTCGAGGGCCAGTACAGAGGGAGGGTCACGCTGTCGAGGGTCAGTACGGAGGGAGGGAGGGTCAAGCTGTCGAGGGTCAGTACGGAGGGAGGGAGGGTCAAGCTGTCGAGGGTCAGTACGGAGAGAGGGAGGGTCACACTGTTGAGGGTCAGTCCGGAGGGAGCGAGGCTCAAGCTGTCGAGGATCAGTACGGAGGGAGCGAGGCTCACGCTGTCGAGGGTCAGTACTAGGGAGGGAGTCTCACGGTGTCGAGGGTCAGTACGGAGGGAGGGAGGCTCACATTGTTGAGGGTCAGTACAGAGGGAGGGAGGCTCACGCTGTCGAGGGTCAGTACGGAGGGAGGGAGGGTCACGCTGTCGAGGGTCAGTACGGAGGGAGGGAGGGTCACGCTGTCCAGGGTCAGTACGGAGGGAGGGAGAGGCACGCTATCGAGGGCCTGTACGGAGGGAGAGTCACGCTGCCGAGGGTCAGTACGGAGGGAGGGAGGGTCACGCTGTCGAGGGTCAGTACGGAGGGAGGGAGGGTCAAGCTGTCGAGGGTCAGTACGGAGGGAGGGAGGGTCACACTGTTGAGGGTCAGTCCGGAGGGAGCGAGGCTCAAGCTGTCGAGGATCAGTACGGAGGGAGCGAGGCTCACGCTGTCGAGGGTCAGTACTAGGGAGGGAGTCTCACGATGTCGAAGGTCAGTACGGAGGGAGGGAGGCTCACACTGTTGAGGGTCAGTATAGAGGGAGGGAGGCTCACGCTGTCGAGGGTCAGTACGGAGGGAGGGAGGGTCACGCTGTCGAGGGTCAGTACGGAGGGAGGGAGGGTCACGCTGTCGAGGGTCAGTACGGAGGGAGGGAGGCTCACGCTGTCGAGGGTCAGTACGGAGGGAGGGAGGCTCACGCTGTCGAGGGTCAGTACGGAGGGAGGGAGGCTCATGCTGTCGAGGGTCAGTACTGGGGGAGGGTCACGCTGTCGAGGGTCAGTACGGAGGGTCACGCTGTCGAGGGCCAGTACGGAGGGAGGGAGAGTCACGCTGTCGAGGGCCAGTACAGAGGGAGGGTCACGCTGTCGAGGGCCAGTACGGAGGGAGGGAGAGTCACGCTGTCGAGGGCCAGTACAGAGGGAGGGTCACGCTGTCGAGGGTCAGTACGGAGGGAGGGAGAGTCACGCTGTCCAGGGTCAGTACGGAGGGAGGGAGAGGCACGCTATCGAGGGTCAGTACGGAGGGAGGGAGGCTCACGCTGTCGAGGGCCAGTACGGAGGGAGGGAGGTTCACGCTGTCGAGGGTCAGTATGGAGTGTGGGAGGGAGGCTCACGCTGTCGAGGGTCAGTACGGAGGGAGGGAGGGTCACGCTGTCGAGGGTCAGTACGGAGGGAGGGAGGCTGACGCTGTCGAGGGTCAGTATGGAGGGAGGGAGGCTCACGCTGTCGAGGGTCAGTACGGAGGGAGGGAGGATCACGCTGTTGAGGGCCAGTACGGAGGGAGGGTCACGCTGTCGAGGGTCAGTACGGAGTGAGGGAGGCTCACGCTGTCGAGGGTCAGTACGGAGGGAGGGAGTCTCTCGCTGTCAAAGGTCAATGCGGAGGGAGGGAGGGTCAAGCTGTCGAGGGTCAGTACGGAGGGAGGGTCAAGCTGTTGAGGGCCAGTACGGAGGGAGGGAGGGTCACGCTGTCGAGGGCCAGTACGGGGGGAGGGAGGCTCACGCTGTCGAGGGTCAGTACGGGGGGAGCGAGGCTCACGCTGTCGAGGGTCAGTACGGAGGGAGGGAGGCTCACGCTGTCGAGGGTCAGTACGGAGGGAGGGAGGGTCACGCTGTCGAGGGTCAGTACGGAGGGAGGGAGGGTCACGCTGTCGAGGGCCAGTACGGAGGGAGGGAGAGTCACGCTGTCGAGGGCCAGTACAGAGGGAGGGTCACGCTGTCGAGGGTCAGTACGGAGGGAGGGAGGGTCAAGCTATCGAGGGTCAGTACGGAGGGAGGGAGGGTCAAGCTGTCGAGGGTCAGTACGGAGAGAGGGAGGGTCACACTGTTGAGGGTCAGTCCGGAGGGAGCGAGGCTCAAGCTGTCGAGGGTCAGTACGGAGGGAGGGAGGGTCACGCTGTCGAGGGTCAGTACGGAGGGAGGGAGGGTCACGCTGTCGAGGGCCTGTACGGAGGGAGGGGGAGTCACGCTGTCGAGGGCCAGTACAGAGGGAGGGTCACGCTGTCGAGGGTCAGTACGGAGGGAGGGAGGGTCAAGCTGTCGAGGGTCAGTACGGAGGGAGGGAGGGTCAAGCTGTCGAGGGTCAGTACGGAGAGAGGGAGGGTCACACTGTTGAGGGTCAGTCCGGAGGGAGCGAGGCTCAAGCTGTCGAGGATCAGTACGGAGGGAGCGAGGCTCACGCTGTCGAGGGTCAGTACTAGGGAGGGAGTCTCACGGTGTCGAGGGTCAGTACGGAGGGAGGGAGGCTCACATTGTTGAGGGTCATTACAGAGGGAGGGAGGCTCACGCTGTCGAGGGTCAGTACGGAGGGAGGGAGGGTCACGCTGTCGAGGGTCAGTACGGAGGGAGGGAGGGTCACGCTGTCCAGGGTCAGTACGGAGGGAGGGAGAGGCACGCTATCGAGGGCCTGTACGGAGGGAGAGTCACGCTGCAGAGGGTCAGTACGGAGGGAGGGAGGGTCACGCTGTCGAGGGTCAGTACGGAGGGAGGGAGGGTCACGCTGTCCAGGGTCAGTACGGAGGGAGGGAGAGGCACGCTATCGAGGGCCAGTACGGAGGGAGGGAGGCTCACGCTGTCGAGGGCCAGTACGGAGGGAGGGAGGTTCACGCTGTCGAGGGTCAGTATGGAGGGAGGGAGGATCACGCTGTTGAGGGTCAGTACAGAGGGAGGTAGGGTCACGCTGTCGAGGGTCAGTACGGAGGGAGGGAGGCTCACGCTGTCGAGGGTCAGTACGGAGGGAGGGAGGCTCACGCTGTCGAGGGTCAGTACTGGGGGAGGGTCACGCTGTCGAGGGTCAGTACGGAGGGAGGGAGGGTCACGCTGTCGAGGGCCAGTACGGAGGGAGGGAGAGTCACGCTGTCGAGGGTCAGTACGGAGGGAGGGAGGGTCACGCTGTCGAGGGTCAGTACGGAGGGAGGGAGGGTCACGCTGTCCAGGGTCAGTACGGAGGGAGGGAGAGGCACGCTATCGAGGGCCAGTACGGAGGGAGGGAGGCTCACGCTGTCGAGGGCCAGTACGGAGGGAGGGAGGTTCACGCTGTCGAGGGTCAGTATGGAGGGAGGGAGGATCACGCTGTTGAGGGTCAGTACAGAGGGAGGTAGGGTCACGCTGTCGAGGGTCAGTACGGAGGGAGGGAGGGTCACGCTGTCGAGGGTCAGTACGGAGGGAGGGAGGCTCACGCTGTCGAGGGTCAGTACGGAGGGAGGGAGGCTCACGCTGTCGAGGGTCAGTACGGAGGGAGGGAGGATCACGCTGTTGAGGGCCAGTACGGAGGGAGGGTCACGCTGTCGAGGGTCAGTACGGAGGGAGGGAGGCTCACGCTGTCGAGGGCCAGTACGGAGGGAGGGTGGGTCACGCTGTTGAGGGCCAGTACGGAGGGAGGGAGGATCACGCTGTCGAAGGCCAGTACAGAGGGAGGGTCACGCTGTCGAGGGTCAGTACGGAGGGAGCGAGGGTCACGCTGTCGAGGGTCAGTATGGAGTGAGGGAAGGGGGTTCACGCTGTCGAGGATTAGTACGGAGGGAGTGAGGCTCACGCTGTCGAGGGTCAGTACGGAGGGAGGAAGGCTCATTCAGTCGAGGGTCAGTATGGAGTGAGGGAGGGGGGGTCACGCTGTCGAGGGTCAGTACGGAGGGAGGAAGGCTCATTCAGTCGAGGGTCAGTATGGAGTGAGGGAGGGGGGGTCACGCTGTCGAGGGTTAGTACGGAGGGGGGGGGGTCACGCTGTCGAGGGCCAGTACGGAGGGAGGGAGCCTCAAGCTGTCGAGGGTCAGTACGGAGAGAGGGAGGCTCACGCTGTCGAGGGTCAGTACGGAGAGAGGGAGGCTCACGCTGTCGAGGGTCAGTATGGAGGGAGGGAGGCTCACGCTGTCGAGGGTCAGTATGGAGGGAGGGAGGCTCACGCTGTCGAGGGTCAGTACGGAGGGAGGGAGGATCACGCTGTCGAGGGTCAGTACGGAGGGAGGGAGGGTCACGCTGTCGAAGGTCAGTACGGAGGGAGGGAGGCTCATGCTGTCGAGGGTCAGTACGGAGGGGGGAGGCTCACGCTGTCGAGTGTCAGTACGGAGGGAGGGAGGCTCTCGCTGTCGAGGGTCAGTACGGAGGGAGGGAGGCTCACGCTGTCGAGGGTCAGTACGGAGGGAGGGTCACGCTGTCGAGGGTCAGTATGGAGTGAGGGAGGGAGGCTCTCGCTGTCGAGGGTCAGTACGGAGGGAGGCTCACGCTGTCGAGGGTCAGTACGGAGGGAGGGTCACGCTGTCGAGGGTCAGTATGGAGTGAGGGAGGGAGGCTCACGCTGTCGAGGGTCAGTACGGAGAGAGGGAGGCTCATGCTGTCGAGGGTCAGTACGGAGGGAGGGAGGCTCACGCTGTCGAGGGTCAGTACGGAGGGAGGGTCACGCTGTCGAGGGTCAGTATGGAGTGAGGGAGGGAGGCTCTCGCTGTCGAGGGTCAGTATGGAGTGAGGGAGGGAGGCTCTCGCTGTCGAGGGTTAGTACGGAGAGAGGGAGGGTCATTCTGTTGACGGTCAGTCCGGAGGGAGGGAGGCTCATGCTGTCGAGGGTCAGTACGGAGGGAGGGTCACGCTGTCGAGGGTCAGTACGGAGGGAGGGAGGCTCACGCTGTCGAGGGTCAGTACGGAGTGAGGGAGGCTCACGCTGTCGAGGGTCAGTACGGAGGGAGGGAGTCTCTCGCTGTCAAAGGTCAATGCGGAGGGAGGGAGGGTCAAGCTGTTGATGGTCAGTACGGAGGGAGGGAGGCTTACGATGTTGAGGGTCAGTACGGAGGGAGGGTCACGCTGTTGAGGGCCAGTACGGAGGGATGGAGGGTCACGCTGTCGAGGGTCAGTACGGAGGGAGGGAGGGTCAAGCTGTTGAGGGCCAGTACGGAGGGAGGGAGGCTCACGCTGTCGAGGGTCAGTACGGAGGGAGGGAGGCTCACGCTGTCGAGGGTCAGTAAGGAGGGAGGGAGGCTCACGCTGTCGAGGGTGTGTACGGAGGGAAGGAGGGTCACGCTGTCGAGAGTCAGTACGGAGGGAGGGAGGCTCACGCTGTCGAGGGTGTGTACGGAGGGAGGGAGGGTCACGCTGTCGAGGGTCAGTACGGAGGGAGGGAGAGTCACGCTGTCGAGGGCCAGTACAGAGGGAGGGTCACGCTGTCGAGGGTCAGTACTGAGGGAGGGAGGGTCAAGCTGTCGAGGGTCAGTACGGAGGGAGGGAGGGTCACACTGTTGAGGGTCAGGACGGAGGGAGCGAGGCTCAAGCTGTCGAGGATCAGTACGGAGGGAGGGAGGGTCACGCTGTCGAGGGCCAGTACAGAGGGAGGGAGGGTCGCGCTGTCGAGGGTCAGTACGGAGGGAGGGTCACGCTGTCGAGGGCCAGTACGGAGGGAGGGAGAGTCACGCTGTCGAGGGCCAGTACAGAGGGAGGGTCACGCTGTCGAGGGTCAGTACGGAGGGAGGGAGGGTCACGCTGTCGAGGGTTAGTACGGAGAGAGGGAGGGTCACGCTGTCCAGGGTCAGTATGGAGTGAGGGAGGGAGGCTCACGCTGTCGAGGGTCAGTACGGAGGGAGGGAGGGTAACTCTGTTGAGGGCCAGTACGGAGGGAGGGTCACGCTGTCGAGGGTCAGTACGGAGGGAGGGAGGCTCACGCTGTCGAGGGTCAGTACGGAGGGAGGGAGGGTCACGTTGTCGAGGGTCAGTACGGAGGGAGAGGCACACTGTCGAGGGCCAGTACAGAGGGAAGGTCACGCTGTCGAGGGTCAGTACGGAGGGAGGGAGGGTCACGCTGTCGAGGGTCAGTACGGAGGGAGGGAGGGTAACGCTGTTGAGGGCCAGTACGGAGGGTGGGTCACGCTGTCGAGGGTCAGTACGGAGGGAGGGAGGGTCACGCTGTCGAGGGTCAATACGGAGGGAGGGAGGGTCACGCTGTCGAGGGCCAGTACGGAGGGAGGGAGGGTCACGCTGTCGAAGGCCAGTACAGAGGGAGGGAGGGTAACGCTGTTGAGGGCCAGTACGGAGGGTGGGTCACGCTGTCGAGGGTCAGTACGGAGGGAGGGATGCACACGCTGTCGAGGGCCAGTACGGAGGGAGGGAGGGTCACGCTGTCGAGGGTCAGTACGGAGGGAGGGAGGGTCACGCTGTCGAGGGCCAGTACGGAGGGAGGGAGGATCACGCTGTCGAGGGTCAGTACTGAGGGAGGGAGGGTCACGCTGTGGTGGGTCAGTACGGAGTGAGGGATGGTCACGCTGTCGAGGGTCAGTACGGAGGGAGGGAGGATCACGCTGTCGAGGGTCAGTACGGAGGGAGGGAGGGGCACGCTATCGAGGGTCAGTACGGAGGGAGGGAGGATCACGCTGTCGAGGGTCAGTACGGAGGGAGGGAGGGTCACGCTGTCGAGGGTCAGTACGGAGGGAGGGAGGGTCACGCTGTCGAAGGCCAGTACAGAGGGAGGGTCACGCTGTCGAGGGTCAGTACGGAGGGAGGGAGGGTCACGCTGTCGAGGGTCAGTACGGAGGGAGGGAGGGTCACGCTGTCGAGGGTCAGTACGGAGGGAGGGAGGGTCACGCTGTGGTGGGTCAGTACGGAGGGAGGGAGGGGCACGCTATCGAGGGTCAGTACAGATGGAGGCTCACGCTGTCGAGGGTCAGTAGGGAGGGAGGGAGTGTCACGCTGTCGAGGGTCAGTATGGAGTGAGGCTCACGCTGTCGAGGGTCAGTATGGAGGGAGGGAGGCTCTCGCTGTCGAGGGTCAGTACGGAGGGAGGGAGGCTCTCGCTGTCGAGGGTTAGTACGGAGAGAGGGAGGGTCATTCTGTTGACGGTCAGTCCGGAGGGAGGGAGTCTCACGCTGTCGAGGGCCAGTACGGGGGGAGGGAGGGTCACGCTGTCGAGGGTCAGTACGGAGGGAGGGGCACGCTATCGAGGGTCAGTATGGAGTGAGGGAGGGAGGCTCACGCTGTCGAGGGTTAGTACGGAGGGAGTGAGGCTCACGCTGTCGAGGGTCAGTACGGAGGGAGGGAGGGTCACGCTGTCGAGGGTCAGTATGGAGTGAGGGAGGCTCACGCTGTTGAGGGTCAGTATGGAGGGAGGGAGGCTCACGCTGTCGAGGGTCAGTCCGCAGGGAGGGAGGCTCAGGCTGTGGAGGGTCAGTATGGAGGGAGGGAGGCTCACTCTGTCGAGGGTCAGTACGGAGGGAGGGAGGCTCACGCTGTCGAGGGTCAGTACGGAGGGAGCGAGGCTCAAGCTGTCGAGGGTCAGTACTAGGGAGGGAGGCTCACGCAGTTGAGCGTCAGTACGGAGGGAGGGAGGCTCACCCGGTCGAGGGTCAGTACCGAGGGAGGGAGGATCACGCTGTTGAGGGCCTGTACGGAGGGAGGCAGGGTCCCGCTGTTGAGGGTCAGCCACGGGGAGGGAGGCTCTCCCTGTCGAGGGCCTGTACGGAGGATGGGAGGGCAAGCTGTCGAAGGTCAGCACGAAGGGAGGGAGGGTCACGCTGTCGAGGGTCAGTACGGAGGGCGAGAGCGTCACGCTGTCGAGGGTCAGCACGGAGGGAGGGAGGGTCACTGTCGAGGGTCAGTACGGAGGGAGGGTCACGCTGTTGAGGGTCAGTATGGAGGGAGGGAGGGTCACGCTATCGAGGGTCAGTACGGAAGGAGGACGCGTCACGCTGTCGAGGGTCAGTACGGAGGGAGGGAGCGTCACGCTGTCGAAGGTCAGTACGGAGGGAGGGAGGGTCACGCTGTCGAGGGTCAGTACGGAGGGAGAGAGCGTCACGCTGTCGAGGGTCAGCACGGAGGGAGGGAGGGTCACTGTCGAGGGTCTGTACGGAGGCAGGGTCACGCTGTCGAGGGTCAGTAGGGAGGGAGGGAGCGTCACGCTGTCGAGGGTCAGCACGGAGGGAGGGAGGGTCACGCTATCGAGGGTCAGTACGGAGGGAGGACGCGTCACGCTGTCGAGGGCCAGTACGGAGGGAGGGAGGATCACGCTGTTGAGGGCCAGTACGGAGGGAGGGAGGATCACGCTGTCGAGGGCCAGTACGGGGAGGGTGGCTCACGCTGTCGAGGGTCAGTACGGAGGGAGGGAGGCTCACGCTGTCGAGGGTCAGTACGGAGGGAGCGAGGATCACGCTGTTGAGGGCCAGTACGGAGGGAGGGAGGCTCACACTGTCAAGGGTCAGTACGGACGGAGGCTAACTCTGCCGAGGGTCAGTACGGAGGGAGTGAGACTCACGCTGTCCAGGGCCTGTACGGAGGGAGGCAGGGTCCCGCTGTTGAGGGTCAGCCACGGGGAGGGAGGCTCTCCCTGTCGAGGGCCTGTACGGAGGGAGGGAGGGTCAAGCTGTTGAGGGTCAGTACGGAGGGAGGGTCACGCTGTCGAAGGTCAGCATGAAGGGAGGGAGGGTCACGCTGTCGAGGGTCAGTACGGAGGGCGAGAGCGTCACGCTGTCGAGGGTCAGCACGGAGGGAGGGAGGGTCACTGTCGAGGGTCAGTACGGAGGCAGGGTCACGCTGTCGAGGGTCAGTAGGGAGGGAGGGAGCGTCGCGCTGTCGAGGGTCAGCACGGAGGGAGGGAGGGTCACGCAGTTGAGGGTCAGTATGGAGGGAGGGTCACGCTGTTGAGGGTCAGTATGGAGGGAGGGAGGGTCACGCTATCGAGGGTCAGTACGGAGGGAGGACGCGTCACGCTGTCAAGGGTCATTATGGAGGGAGGGAGGCTCACGCTGTCGAGGGTCAGTACGGAGGGACGCTCACGCTGTCGAGGGTCAGTATGGAGGGAGGGACGCTCGCGCTGTTGAGGGTCATTACGGACGGAGGGAGGTTTACGCATTCGAGGGTCAGTACGGAGGGAAGGAGGGTCACGCTGTTGAGGGTCAGTATGGAGGGAGGGAGGGGCACGCTGTCGAGGGCCAGTACAGAGGGAGGGAGGCTCACCCTGTCGAGGGCCAGTACGGGGGGAGGGAGGGTCACGCTGACGAGTGTCAGTACGGAGGGAGGGAGGGTCACGCTGTCGAGGGTCAGTACGGAGGGAGGGAGGGTCACGCTGTTGAGTGTCAGTACGGAGGGAGGGTCACGCTGTCGAGGGTCAGTACGGAGGGAGGGATGGTCCCGCTGTTGAGGGTCAGTACGGAGGGAGGGAGGCTCATGCTGTCGAGGGTCAGTACGGAGGGAGGGAGTCTTACGATGTGGTGGGTCAGTACGGAGTGAGGGATGGTCACGCTGTCGAGGGTCAGTACGGAGGGAGGGAGGATCACGCTGTCGAGGGTCAGTACGGAGGGAGGGAGGGGCACGCTATCGAGGGTCAGTACGGAGGGAGGGAGGATCACGCTGTCGAGGGTCAGTACGGAGGGAGGGAGGGTCACGCTGTCGAGGGTCAGTACGGAGGGAGGGAGGGTCACGCTGTCGAAGGCCAGTACAGAGGGAGGGTCACGCTGTCGAGGGTCAGTACGGAGGGAGGGAGGGTCACGCTGTCGAGGGTCAGTACGGAGGGAGGGAGGGTCACGCTGTGGTGGGTCAGTACGGAGTGAGGGATGGTCACGCTGTCGAGGGTCAGTACGGAGGGAGGGAGGATCACGCTGTCGAGGGTCAGTACGGAGGGAGGGAGGGGCACGCTATCGAGGGTCAGTACAGATGGAGGCTCACGCTGTCGAGGGTCAGTAGGGAGGGAGGGAGTGTCACGCTGTCGAGGGTCAGTATGGAGTGAGGCTCACGCTGTCGAGGGTCAGTATGGAGGGAGGGAGGCTCTCGCTGTCGAGGGTCAGTACGGAGGGAGGGAGGCTCTCGCTGTCGAGGGTTAGTACGGAGAGAGGGAGGGTCATTCTGTTGACGGTCAGTCCGGAGGGAGGGAGTCTCACGCTGTCGAGGGCCAGTACAGAGGGAGGGTCATGCTGTCGAGGGTCAGTACGGAGGGAGGGAGGGTCACGCTGTCGAGGGTCAGTATGGAGTGAGGGAAGGGGGTTCACGCTGTCGAGGGTTAGTACGGAGGGAGTGAGGCTCACGCTGTCGATGGTCAGTACGGAGGGAGGGAGGGTCACGCTGTCGATGGTCAGTACGGAGGGAGGGTCACGCTGTCGAGGGTCAGTACGGAGGGAGGGAGGGTCACGCTGTCGATGGTCAGTATGGAGTGAGGGAGGTGGGGTCACGCTGTCGAGGGTTAGTACGGAGGGGGTGGGTCACGCTGTCGAGGGTTAGTACGGAGGGGGGGGGTCACGCTGTCGAGGGTTAGTACGGAGGGAGTGAGGCTCACGCTGTCGAGGGTCAGTACGGAGGGAGGAAGGCTCATTCAGTCGAGGGTCAGTATGGAGTGAGGGAGGGGGGGGTCACGCTGTCGAGGGTTAGTACGGAGGGGGGGGGCCACGCTGTCGAGGGTTAGTACGGAGGGAGGGAGGCTCAGGCTGTGGAGGGTCAGTACGGAGGGAGGGAGGCTCACGCTGTCGAGGGTCAGTACGGAGGGAGCGAGGCTCAAGCTGTCGAGGGTCAGTACGGAGGGAGGGAGGCTCACGCTGTTGAGTATCAGTACGGAGGGAGGGAGGCTCACGCAGTTGAGCGTCAGTACGGAGGGAGGGAGGCTCACCCGGTCGAGGGTCAGTACCGAGGGAGGGAGGATCACGCTGTTGAGGGCCTGTACGGAGGGAGGCAGGGTCCCGCTGTTGAGGGTCAGCCACGGGGAGGGAGGCTCTCCCTGTCGAGGGCCTGTACGGAGGATGGGAGGGCAAGCTGTCGAAGGTCAGCACGAAGGGAGGGAGGGTCACGCTGTCGAGGGTCAGTACGGAGGGCGAGAGCGTCACGCTGTCGAGGGTCAGCACGGAGGGAGGGAGGGTCACTGTCGAGGGTCAGTACGGAGGGAGGGTCACGCTGTTGAGGGTCAGTATGGAGGGAGGGAGGGTCACGCTATCGAGGGTCAGTACGGAAGGAGGACGCGTCACGCTGTCGAGGGTCAGTACGGAGGGAGGGAGCGTCACGCTGTCGAAGGTCAGTACGGAGGGAGGGAGGGTCACGCTGTCGAGGGTCAGGACGGAGGGAGAGAGCGTCACGCTGTCGAGGGTCAGCACGGAGGGAGGGAGGGTCACTGTCGAGGGTCTGTACGGAGGCAGGGTCACGCTGTCGAGGGTCAGTAGGGAGGGAGGGAGCGTCACGCTGTCGAGGGTCAGCACGGAGGGAGGGAGGGTCACGCTATCGAGGGTCAGTACGGAGGGAGGACGCGTCACGCTGTCGAGGGCCAGTACGGAGGGAGGGAGGATCACGCTGTTGAGGGCCAGTACGGAGGGAGGGAGGATCACGCTGTCGAGGGCCAGTACGGGGAGGGTGGCTCACGCTGTCGAGGGTCAGTACGGAGGGAGGGAGGCTCACGCTGTCGAGGGTCAGTACGGAGGGAGCGAGGATCACGCTGTTGAGGGCCAGTACGGAGGGAGGGAGGCTCACACTGTCAAGGGTCAGTACGGACGGAGGCTAACTCTGCCGAGGGTCAGTACGGAGGGAGTGAGACTCACGCTGTCCAGGGCCTGTACGGAGGGAGGCAGGGTCCCGCTGTTGAGGGTCAGCCACGGGGAGGGAGGCTCTCCCTGTCGAGGGCCTGTACGGAGGGAGGGAGGGTCAAGCTGTTGAGGGTCAGTACGGAGGGAGGGTCACGCTGTCGAAGGTCAGCATGAAGGGAGGGAGGGTCACGCTGTCGAGGGTCAGTACGGAGGGCGAGAGCGTCACGCTGTCGAGGGTCAGCACGGAGGGAGGGAGGGTCACTGTCGAGGGTCAGTACGGAGGCAGGGTCACGCTGTCGAGGGTCAGTAGGGAGGGAGGGAGCGTCGCGCTGTCGAGGGTCAGCACGGAGGGAGGGAGGGTCACGCAGTTGAGGGTCAGTATGGAGGGAGGGTCACGCTGTTGAGGGTCAGTATGGAGGGAGGGAGGGTCACGCTATCGAGGGTCAGTACGGAGGGAGGACGCGTCACGCTGTCAAGGGTCATTATGGAGGGAGGGAGGCTCACGCTGTCGAGGGTCAGTACGGAGGGACGCTCACGCTGTCGAGGGTCAGTATGGAGGGAGGGACGCTCGCGCTGTTGAGGGTCAGTACGGACGGAGGGAGGTTTACGCATTCGAGGGTCAGTACGGAGGGAAGGAGGGTCACGCTGTTGAGGGTCAGTATGGAGGGAGGGAGGGGCACGCTGTCGAGGGCCAGTACAGAGGGAGGGAGGCTCACCCTGTCGAGGGCCAGTACGGGGGGAGGGAGGGTCACGCTGACGAGTGTCAGTACGGAGGGAGGGAGGGTCACGCTGTTGAGTGTCAGTACGGAGGGAGGGTCACGCTGTCGAGGGTCAGTACGGAGGGAGGGATGGTCCCGCTGTTGAGGGTCAGTACGGAGGGAGGGAGGCTCATGCTGTCGAGGGTCAGTACGGAGGGAGGGAGTCTTACGATGTCGAGGGTCAGTACGGAGGGAGGGAGGGGCACGCTATTGAGGGTCAGTACGGAGGGAGTGAGGCTCGCGCTGTCGAGGGCCAGTACGGAGGGAGGGAGGCTCACGCTGTCGAGGGTCAGTATGGAGTGAGGGAGGGAGGCTCTCGCTATCGAGGGTCAGTATGGAGTGAGGGAGGGAGGCTCTCGCTGTCGAGGGTCAGTACGGAGGGAGGGAGGGTCATGCTGTCGAGGGTCAGTATGGAGTGAGTGAGGGTCATTCTGTTGACGGTCAGTCCGGAGGGATGGAGGGTCACCCTGTCGAGGGCCAGTACGGAGGGAGGGAGGCTCACGCTGTCGAGGGTCAGTACTAGGGAGGGAGGCTCACGCTGTCGAGGGTCAGTACCGAGGGAGGGAGGCTCACGCTGTCGAGGGTCAGTACGGAGGGAGGGAGGCACACACTGTCGAGGGTCAGTATGGAGTGAGGGAGGCTCACGCTGTCGAGGGTCAGTATGGAGTGAGGGAGAGGGGGTCACGCTGTCGAGGGTTAGTACGGAGGGAGTGAGGCTGACGCTGTCGAGGGCCAGTACGGGGGGAGGGAGGCTCACGCTGTCGAGGGTCAGTACGGAGGGAGTGAGACTCACGCTGTCGAGGGCCTGTACGGAGGGAGGGAGGCTCACGCTGTCGAGGGTCAGTACGGAGGGAGGACGCGTCGCGCTGTCGAGGGTCAGTACGGAGGGAGGGAGGCTCACGCTGTCGAGGGTCAGTACGGAGGGAGGGAGGATCACGCTGTCGAGGGTCAGTACGGAGGGAGGGAGGATCACGCTGTCGAGGATCAGTACGGAAGGAGGGAGGGTCACCCTGTCGAGGGTCAGTACCGAGGGAGGGAGGATCACGCTGTTGAGGGCCTGTACGGAGGGAGGCAGGGTCCCGCTGTTGAGGGTCAGCCACGGGGAGGGAGGCTCTCCCTGTCGAGGGCCTGTACGGAGGATGGGACGGCAAGCTGTCGAAGGTCAGCACGAAGGGAGGGAGGGTCACGCTGTCGAGGGTCAGTACGGAGGGCGAGAGCGTCACGCTGTCGAGGGTCAGCACGGAGGGAGGGAGGGTCACTGTCGAGGGTCTGTACGGAGGGAGAGAGCGTCACGCTGTCGAGGGTCAGCACGGAGGGAGGGAGGGTCACGCTGTCGAGGGTCAGTACGGAGGGAGAGAGCGTCACGCTGTCGAGGGTCAGCACGGAGGGAGGGAGGGTCACTGTCGAGGGTCTGTACGGAGGCAGGGTCACGCTGTCGAGGGTCAGTAGGGAGGGAGGGAGCGTCACGCTGTCGAGGGTCAGCACGGAGGGAGGGAGGGTCACGTTATCGAGGGTCAGTACGGAGGGAGGACGCGTCACGCTGTCGAGGGCCAGTACGGAGGGAGGGAGGATCACGCTGTCGAGGGTCAGCATGGAGGGAGGGAGGGTCACGCTATCGAGGGTCAGTACGGAGGGAGGGAGGGTCACGCTGTCGATGGCCAGTACAGAGGGAGGGAGGCTCTCCCTGTCGAGGGCCAGTACGGGGGGGAGGGAGGCTTACGCTGTCGTGGGTCAGTACGGAGGGAGGGAGGGTCACGCTGTCGAGGGCCAGTACAGAGGGAGGGAGGCTCACCCTGTCGAGGGCCAGTACGGGGGGGAGGGAGGCTCACGCTGTCGAGGGTCAGTACTAGGGAGGGAGGCTCACGCTGTTGAGGGTCAGCCACGGGGAGGGAGGCTCTCCCTGTCGAGGGCCTGTACGGAGGATGGGAGGGCAAGCTGTCGAAGGTCAGCACGAAGGGAGGGAGGGTCACGCTGTCGAGGGTCAGTACGGAGGGCGAGAGCGTCACGCTGTCGAGGGTCAGCAAAGAGGGAGGGAGGGTCACTGTCGAGGGTCAGTACGGAGGCAGGGTCACGCTGTCGAGGGTCAGTAGGGAGGGAGGGAGCGTCACGCTGTCGAGGGTCAGCACGGAGGGAGGGAGGGTCACACTGTCGAGGGTCAGTACGGAGGGAGGGTCACGCTGTTGAGGGTCAGTATGGAGGGAGGGTCACGCTATCGAGGGTCAGTACGGAGGGAGGACGCGTCACGCTGTCGAGGGTCAGTACGGAGGGAGGGAGCGTCACGCTGTCGAAGGTCAGCACGGAGGGAGAGAGCGTCACGCTGTCGAGGGTCAGCACGGAGGGAGGGAGGGTCACGCTGTCGAGGGTCTGTACGGAGGCAGGGTCACGCTGTCGAGGGTCAGTAGGGAGGGAGGGAGGGTCACGCTGTCGAGGGTCTGTACGGAGGCAGGGTCACGCTGTCGAGGGTCAGTAGGGAGGGAGGGAGCGTCACGCTGTCGAGGGTCAGCACGGAGGGAGGGAGGGTCACGCTATCGAGGGTCAGTACGGAGGGAGGGAGGGTCACGCTGTCGAGGGTCAGTACGGAGGGAGGACGCGTCACCCTGTCGAGGGCCAGTACGGGGGGGAGGGAGGCTCACGCTGTCGAGGGTCAGTACTAGGGAGGGAGGCTCAAGCCGTCGAGGGTCAGTACGGAGGGAGGGAGGCTCACGCTGTCGAGGGTCAGTACGGAGGGAGCGAGGATCACGCTGTTGAGGGCCAGTACGGAGGGAGGGAGGCTCACACTGTCAAGGGTCAGTACGGACGGAGGCTAACTCTGCCGAGGGTCAGTACGGAGGGAGTGAGACTCACGCTGTCCAGGGCCTGTACGGAGAGAGGCAGGGTCCCGCTGTTGAGGGTCAGCCACGGGGAGGGAGGCTCTCCCTGTCGAGGGCCTGTACGGAGGGAGGGAGGGTCAAGCTGTCGAGGGTCAGTACGGAGGGAGGGTCACGCTGTCGAGGGTCAGTACGGAGGGAGGGTCAAGCTGTCGAGGGTCAGTACGGAGGGAGGGTCACGCTGTCGAAGGTCAGCACGGAGGGAGGGAGGGTCACGCTGTCGAGGGTCAGTACGGAGGGCGAGAGCGTCACGCTGTCGAGGGTCAGCACGGAGGGAGGGAGGGTCACTGTCGAGGGTCAGTACGGAGGCAGGGTCACGCTGTCGAGGGTCAGTAGGGAGGGAGGGAGCGTCGCGCTGTCGAGGGTCAGCACGGAGGGAGGGAGGGTCACGCAGTTGAGGGTCAGTATGGAGGGAGGGTCACGCTGTTGAGGGTCAGTATGGAGGGAGGGAGGGTCACGCTATCGAGGGTCAGTACGGAGGGAGGACGCGTCACGCTGTCAAGGGTCATTATGGAGGGAGGGAGGCTCACGCTGTCGAGGGTCAGTACGGAGGGACGCTCACGCTGTTGAGGGTCAGTACGGAGGGAGGGACGCTCGCGCTGTTGAGGGTCAGTACGGAGGGAGGGAGGGTCACGCTGTGGAGTGTCAGTACGGACGGAGGGAGGTTTACGCATTCGAGGGTCAGTACGGAGGGAAGGAGGGTCACGCTGTTGAGGGTCAGTATGGAGGGAGGGAGGGGCACGCTGTCGAGGGCCAGTACAGAGGGAGGGAGGCTCACCCTGTCGAGGGCCAGTACGGGGGGAGGGAGGATCACGCTGACGAGGGTCAGTACGGAGGGAGGGAGGGTCACGCTGTCGAGGGTCAGTATGGAGGGAGGGAGGGTCACGCTGTTGAGTATCAGTACGGAGGGAGGGTCACGCTGTCGAGGGTCAGTACGGAGGGAGGGAGGCTCACGCTGTCGAGGGTCAGTACGGAGGGAGGGATGGTCCCGCTGTTGAGGGTCAGTACGGAGGGAGGGAGGCTCATGCTGTCGAGGGTCAGTACGGAGGGAGGGAGGCTCACGCTGTCGAGGGTCAGTACGGAGCGAGGGATGGTCCCGCTGTTGAGGGTCAGTACGGAGGGAGGGAGGGGCACGCTATTGAGGGTCAGTACGGAGGGAGTGAGGCTCGCGCTGTCGAGGGCCAGTACGGAGGGAGGGAGGCTCACGCTGTCGAGGGTCAGTATGGAGTGAGGGAGGGAGGCTCTCGCTATCGAGGGTCAGTATGGAGTGAGGGAGGGAGGCTCTCGCTGTCGAGGGTTAGTACGGAGGGAGGGAGGATCACTCTGTTGACGGTCAGTCCGGAGGGACGGAGGCTCATGCTGTCGAGTGTCAGTACGGAGGGAGGGAGGATCACTCTGTTGACGGTCAGTCCGGAGGGACGGAGGCTCACGCTGTCGAGGGTCAGTACGGAGGGAGGCTCACACTGTTGAGGGTCAGTTCTGGGGGAGGGAGGCTCAAGCTGTCGAGGGTCAGTACTAGGGAGGGAGGCTCACGCTGTCGAGGGTCAGTACCGAGGGAGGGAGGCTCACGCTGTCGAGGGTCAGTACGGAGGGAGGGAGGCACACACTGTCGAGGGTCAGTATGGAGTGAGGGAGGCTCACGCTGTCGAGGGTCAGTATGGAGTGAGGGAGCCTCACGCTGTCGAGGGTTAGTACGGAGGGAGTGAGACTCACGCTGTCGAGGGCCTGTACGGAGGGAGGCAGGGTCACGCTGTTGAGGGTCAGCCACGGGGAGGGGAGGCTCTCCCTGTCGAGGGCCTGTACGGAGGGAGGACGCGTCGCGCTGTCGAGGGTCATTATGGAGGGAGGGAGGCTCACGCTGTCGAGGGTCAGTACGGAGGGAGGGAGGCTCACGCTGTCGAGGGTCAGTACGGAGGGAGGGAGGCTCACGCTGTCGAGGGTCAATACGGAGGGAGGGAGGCTCACGCTGTCGAGGGTCAGTACGGAGGGAGGAAGGGTCACGCTGTCGAGGGTCAGTACGGAGGGAGGGTCACGCTGTGGAGGGTCAGTACGGCGGGAGGGAGGCTCACGCTGTCGAGGGTCAGTACGGAGGGAGGGAGGGTCACGCTGTCGAGGGCCAGTACGGAGGGAGGGAGGCTCACGCTGTCGAGGGTCAATACGGAGGGAGGGTCACGCTGTCGAGGGTCAGTACGGAGGGAGGGAGGCTCACGCTGTCTAGGGTCAGTACCGAGGGAGGGAGGCTCACCCTGTCGAGAGTCAGTACGGAGGGAGGGGGGTTTACGCATTCGAGGGTCAGTACGGAGGGAGGAAGGGTCACGCTGTCGAGGGTCAGTACGGAGGGAGGGAGGCTCACGCTGTCGAGGGCCAGTACGGAGGGAGGGAGTGTCACGCTGTCGAGGGTCAGTACGGAGGGAGGGTCACGCTGTGGAGGGTCAGTACGGCGGGAGGGAGGCTCACGCTGTCGAGGGTCAGTACGGAGGGAGGGAGGGTCATGCTCTGGAGGGTCGGTACGGAGGGAGGGAGGCTCACGCTGTCGAGGGTCAGTACGGAGGGAGGGAGGGTCACACTGTCGAGGGCCAGTACAGAGGGAGGGTCACGCTGTCGAGGGTCAGTACGGAGGGAGGGAGGGTCACGCTGTCGAGGGTCAGTACGGAGGGAGGGAGGGTCACGCTGTCGAGGGCCAGTACGGGGGGAGGGAGGATCACGCTGACGAGGGTCAGTACGGAGGGAGGGAGGGTCACGCTGTCGAGGGTCATTACGGAGGGAGGGAGGCTCACGCTGTCGAGGGTCAGTATGGAGTGAGGGAGCCTCACGCTGTCGAGGGTTAGTACGGAGGGAGTGAGACTCACGCTGTCGAGGGCCTGTACGGAGGGAGGCAGGGTCACGCTGTTGAGGGTCAGCCACGGGGAGGGGAGGCTCTCCCTGTCGAGGGCCTGTACGGAGGGAGGACGCGTCGCGCTGTCGAGGGTCATTATGGAGGGAGGGAGGCTCACGCTGTCGAGGGTCAGTACGGAGGGAGGGAGGCTCACGCTGTCGAGGGTCAGTACGGAGGGAGGGAGGCTCACGCTGTCGAGGGTCAATACGGAGGGAGGGAGGCTCACGCTGTCGAGGGTCAGTACGGAGGGAGGAAGGGTCACGCTGTCGAGGGTCAGTACGGAGGGAGGGTCACGCTGTGGAGGGTCAGTACGGCGGGAGGGAGGCTCACGCTGTCGAGGGTCAGTACGGAGGGAGGGAGGGTCACGCTGTCGAGGGCCAGTACGGAGGGAGGGAGGCTCACGCTGTCGAGGGTCAATACGGAGGGAGGGTCACGCTGTCGAGGGTCAGTACGGAGGGAGGGAGGCTCACGCTGTCTAGGGTCAGTACCGAGGGAGGGAGGCTCACCCTGTCGAGAGTCAGTACGGAGGGAGGGGGGTTTACGCATTCGAGGGTCAGTACGGAGGGAGGAAGGGTCACGCTGTCGAGGGTCAGTACGGAGGGAGGGAGGCTCACGCTGTCGAGGGCCAGTACGGAGGGAGGGAGTGTCACGCTGTCGAGGGTCAGTACGGAGGGAGGGTCACGCTGTGGAGGGTCAGTACGGCGGGAGGGAGGCTCACGCTGTCGAGGGTCAGTACGGAGGGAGGGAGGGTCATGCTCTGGAGGGTCGGTACGGAGGGAGGGAGGCTCACGCTGTCGAGGGTCAGTACGGAGGGAGGGAGGGTCACACTGTCGAGGGCCAGTACAGAGGGAGGGTCACGCTGTCGAGGGTCAGTACGGAGGGAGGGAGGGTCACGCTGTCGAGGGTCAGTACGAAGGGAGGGAGGGTCACGCTGTCGAGGGCCAGTACGGGGGGAGGGAGGATCACGCTGACGAGGGTCAGTACGGAGGGAGGGAGGGTCACGCTGTCGAGGGTCATTCCGGAGGGAGGGAGGGTCACGCTGTTGAGTGTCAGTACGGAGGGAGGGAGGGTCACGCTGTCGAGGGTCAGTACGGAGGGAGGGATGGTCCCGCTGTTGAGGGTCAGTACGGAGGGAGGGGCTCATGCTGTCGAGGGTCAGTACGGAGGGAGGGAGGCTTACGATGTCGAGGGTCAGTATGGAGGGAGGGAGGCTCTCGCTATCGAAGGTCAGCATGGAGTGAGGGAGGGAGGCTCTCGCTGTCGAGGGTTAGTACGGAGGGAGGGAGGATCACTCTGTTGACGGTCAGTCCGGAGGGACGGAGGCTCACGCTGTCGAGGGTCAGTACGGAGGGAGGCTCACACTGTTGAGGGTCAGTCCTGGGGGAGGGAGGCTCAAGCTGTCGAGGGTCAGTACTCGGGAGGGAGGCTCACGCTGTCGAGGGTCAGTACCGAGGGAGGGAGGCTCACGCTGTCGAGGGTCAGTACGGAGGGAGGGAGGCTCACACTGTCGAGGATCAGTATGGAGTGAGGGAGGGGGGGTCACGCTGTTGAAGGTCAGTACGCTGTTGAAGGTCGCGCTGTCGAGGGTCATTATGGAGGGAGGGAGGCTCACGCTGTCGAGGGTCAGTACGGAGGGAGGGAGGATCACGCTGTCGAGGGTCAGTACGGAGGGAGGGAGGGTCACGCTGTCTAGGGTCAATACGGAGGGAGGGAGGCTCACGCTGTCGAGGGTCAGTATGGAGGGAGGGAGGCTCACGCTGTCGAGGGTCAGTACGGTGGGAGGGAGGCTCACGCTGTCGAGGGTCAGTACGGAGGGAGGGAGGCTCACGCTGTCGAGGGTCAGTACGGAGGGAGTGAGGGTCACGCTGTCTAGGGTCAATACGGAGGGAGGGAGGCTCACGCTGTCGAGGGTCAGTACGGAGGGAGGGAGGGTCACGCTGTCGAGGGTCAGTACCGAGGGAGGGAGGCTCACGCTGTCGAGGGTCAGTACGGAGGGAGTGAGACTCACGCTGTCGAGGGCCTGTACGGAGGGAGGCAGGGTCACGCTGTTGAGGGTCAGCCACGGGGAGGGAGGCTCTCCCTGTCGAGGGCCTGTACGGAGGGAGGGAGGCTCTCCCTGTCGAGGGCCTGTACGGAGGGAGGACGCGTCGCGCTGTCGAGGGTCATTATGGAGGGAGGGAGGCTCACGCTGTCGAGGGTCATAACGGAGGGAGGGAGGATCACGCTGTCGAGGGTCAGTACGGAGGGAGGGAGGGTCACGCTGTCTCGGGTCAATACGGAGGGAGGGAGGCTCACGCTGTCGAGGGTCAGTATGGAGGGAGGGAGGCTCACGCTGTCGAGGGTCAGTACGGTGGGAGGGAGGCTCACGCTGTCGAGGGTCAGTACGGAGGGAGGGAGGCTCACGCTGTCGAGGGTCAGTACGGAGGGAGTGAGGGTCACGCTGTCTAGGGTCAATACGGAGGGAGGGAGGCTCACGCTGTCGAGGGTCAGTACGGAGGGAGGGAGGATCACGCTGTCTAGGGTCAGTACCGAGGGAGGGAGGCTCACGCTGTCGAGGGTCAGTACGGAGGGAGGGAGGGTCACACTGTCGAGGGCCAGTACAGAGGGAGGGTCATGCTGTCGAGGGTCAGTACGGAGGGAGGGAGGGTCACGCTGTCGAGTGTCAGTACGGAGGGAGGGAGGGTCACGCTGTGGAGGGTCAGGAGGGAGGGAGGCTCACGCTGTGGAGGGTCAGTACGGAGGGAGGATCATGCTGTCGAGGGTCAGTACGGAGGGAGGGAGGCTCACGCTGTCGAGGGTCAGTACGGAGGGAGGGAGGGTCATGCTCTGGAGGGTCGGTACGGAGGGAGGGAGGCTCACGCTGTCGAGGGTCAGTACGGAGGGAGGGAGGGTCACACTGTCGAG
This sequence comes from Scyliorhinus torazame, assembly GCF_047496885.1. Lineage (NCBI taxonomy): Eukaryota > Metazoa > Chordata > Chondrichthyes > Carcharhiniformes > Scyliorhinidae > Scyliorhinus > Scyliorhinus torazame. The sequence continues at coordinate 7,613,716 of NC_092710.1, read as the reverse complement.
GGCCAGTACAGAGGGAGGGTCACGCTGTCGAGGGTCAGTACGGAGGGAGGGAGGGTCACGCTGTCGAGGGTCAGTACGGAGGGAGGGAGGGTCACGCTGTCGAGGGCCAGTACGGGGGGAGGGAGGATCACGCTGACGAGGGTCAGTACGGAGGGAGGGAGGGTCACGCTGTCGAGGGTCAGTACGGAGGGAGGGAGGGTCACGCTGTTGAGTGTCAGTACGGAGGGAGGGAGGGTCACGCTGTCGAGGGTCAGTACGGAGGGAGGGATGGTCCCGCTGTTGAGGGTCAGTACGGAGGGAGGGGCTCATGCTGTCGAGGGTCAGTACGGAGGGAGGGAGGCTTACGATGTCGAGGGTCAGTATGGAGGGAGGGAGGCTCTCGCTATCGAAGGTCAGCATGGAGTGAGGGAGGGAGGCTCTCGCTGTCGAGGGTTAGTACGGAGGGAGGGAGGATCACTCTGTTGACGGTCAATCCGGAGGGACGGAGGCTCACGCTGTCGAGGGTCAGTACGGAGGGAGGCTCACACTGTTGAGGGTCAGTCCTGGGGGAGGGAGGCTCAAGCTGTCGAGGGTCAGTACTCGGGAGGGAGGCTCACGCTGTCGAGGGTCAGTACCGAGGGAGGGAGGCTCACGCTGTCGAGGGTCAGTACGGAGGGAGGGAGGCTCACACTGTCGAGGGTCAGTATGGAGTGAGGGAGGGGGGGTCACGCTGTTGAAGGTCAGTACGGAGGGAGGGAGGGTCACGCTGTCGAGGGTCAGTACCGAGGGAGGGAGGCTCACGCTGTCGAGGGTCAGTACGGAGGGAGTGAGACTCACGCTGTCGAGGGCCTGTACGGAGGGAGGCAGGGTCACGCTGTTGAGGGTCAGCCACGGGGAGGGAGGCTCTCCCTGTCGAGGGCCTGTACGGAGGGAGGGAGGCTCTCCCTGTCGAGGGCCTGTACGGAGGGAGGACGCGTCGCGCTGTCGAGGGTCATTATGGAGGGAGGGAGGGTCACGCTGTCTAGGGTCAATACGGAGGGAGGGAGGCTCACGCTGTCGAGGGTCAGTATGGAGGGAGGGAGGCTCACGCTGTCGAGGGTCAGTACGGTGGGAGGGAGGCTCACGCTGTCGAGGGTCAGTACGGAGGGAGGGAGGCTCACGCTGTCGAGGGTCAGTACGGAGGGAGTGAGGGTCACGCTGTCTAGGGTCAATACGGAGGGAGGGAGGCTCACGCTGTCGAGGGTCAGTACGGAGGGAGGGAGGATCACGCTGTCTAGGGTCAGTACCGAGGGAGGGAGGCTCACGCTGTCGAGGGTCAGTACGGAGGGAGGGAGGGTCACACTGTCGAGGGCCAGTACAGAGGGAGGGTCATGCTGTCGAGGGTCAGTACGGAGGGAGGGAGGGTCACGCTGTCGAGTGTCAGTACGGAGGGAGGGAGGGTCACGCTGTGGAGGGTCAGGAGGGAGGGAGGCTCACGCTGTGGAGGGTCAGTACGGAGGGAGGGTCATGCTGTCGAGGGTCAGTACGGAGGGAGGCTCACGCTGTCGAGGGCCAGTACGGAGGGAGGGAGGGTCACGCTGTCGAGGGTCAGTACGGAGGGAGGGAGGGTCACGCTGTCGAGGGTCAGTACGGAGCGAGGGAGGGTCAAGCTGTCGAGGGTCAGTACGGAGGGAGGGAGGGTCACGCTGTCGAGGGTCAGTACGAAGGGAGGGAGGCTCACGCTGTCGAGGGTCAGTACGGAGGGAGGGAGGGTCATGCTGTCGAGGGCCAGTACGGAGGGAGTGAGGCTCACGCTGTCGAGGGTCAGTACGGAGGGAGGGAGGGTCACGCTGTCGAGGGTCAGTACGGAGGGAGGGAGGCTCACGCTGTCGAGGGTCAGTACGGAGGGAGGGAGGGTCATTCTGTTGACGGTCAGTCCGGAGGGAGGGAGGCTCATGCTGTCGAGGGTCAGTACGGAGGGAGGGTCACGCTTTCGAGGGTCAGTACGGAGGGAGGGAGGCTCACGCTGTCGAGCGTCAGTACGGAGGGAGGGAGGCTCACGCTGTTGACGGTCAGTCCGGAGGGAGGGAGGCTCACGCAGTTGAGGGTCAGTACGGAGGGAGGGGGGTCACGCTGTCGAGGGTCAGTACGGAGGGAGGAAGGCTCATTCAGTCGAGGGTCAGTATGGAGTGAGGGACGGGGGGTCACGATGTCGAGGGTTAGTACGGAGGGAGTGAGGCTCACGCTGTCGAGGGCCAGTACGGAGGGAGGGAGGGGTGGTCATGCTGTCGAGGGTTAGTACGGAGGGAGGGAGGATCACGCTGTTGATGGTCAGTACGGAGGGAGGGAGTCTCTCGCTGTCGAAGGTCAATGCGGAGGGAGGGAGGGTCAAGCTGTCGAGGGTCAGTACGGAGGGAGGGAGGATCACGCTGTCGAGGGCCAGTACGGAGGGAGGGAGGCTCACGCTGTCGAGGGCCAGTACGGAGGGAGGGAGGCTCACGCTGTCGAGGATCAGTACTAGGGAGAGAGGGAGGGTCATTCTGTTGACGGTCAGTCCGGAAGGAGGGAGGCTCATGCTGTCGAGGGTCAGTACGGAGGGAGGGAGGATCACGCTGTCGAGGGTCAGTATGGAGTGAGGGAGGGAGGCTCACGCTGTCGAGCGTTAGTACGGAGAGAGGGGGGGTCATTCTGTTGACGGTCAATGCGGAGGGAGGGAGGGTCAAGCTGTCGAGGGTCAGTACAGAGGGAGGGAGGGTCAAGCTGTTGAGGGCCAGTACGGAGGGAGGGAGGGTCACGCTGTCGAGGGCCAGTACGGAGGGAGGGAGGCTCACGCTGTCGAGGGTCAGTACGGAGGGAGCGAGGCTCACGCTGTCGAGGGTCAGTACGGAGGGAGGGAGGCTCACGCTGTCGAGGGTCAGTACGGAGGGAGGGAGGGTCACGCTGTCGAGGGTCAGTACGGAGGGAGGGAGGGTCACGCTGTCGAGGGTCAGTACGGAGGGAGTGGGGGTCACGCTGTCGAGGGCCAGTACGGAGGGAGGGAGGGTCACGCTGTCGAGGGTCAGTACGGAGGGAGGGAGGGTCACACTGTTGAGGGTCAGTCCGGAGGGAGCGAGGCTCAAGCTGTCGAGGATCAGTACGGAGGGAGCGAGGCTCACGCTGTCGAGGGTCAGTACTAGGGAGGGAGTCTCACGATGTCGAGGGTCAGTACGGAGGGAGGGAGGGTCACGCTGTCGAGGGTCAGTACGGAGGGAGGGAGGGTCACGCTGTCGAGGGTCAGTACGGAGGGAGGGAGGCTCACGCTGTCGAGGGTCAGTACGGAGGGAGGAAGGCTCACGCTGTCGAGGGTCAGTACGGAGGGAGGGAGGCTCACGCTGTCGAGGGTCAGTACGGAGGGAGGGAGGCTCACGCTGTCGAGGGTCAGTACTGGGGGAGGGTCACGCTGTCGAGGGTCAGTACGGAGGGAGGGAGGGTCACGCTGTCGAGGGCCAGTACGGAGGGAGGGAGAGTCACGCTGTCGAGGGTCAGTATGGAGTGTGGGAGGGAGGCTCACGCTGTCGAGGGTCAGTACGGAGGGAGGGAGGGTCACGCTGTCGAGGGTCAGTACGGAGGGAGGGAGGCTCACGCTGTCGAGGGTCAGTATGGAGGGAGGGAGGATCACGCTGTTGAGGGCCAGTACGGAGGGAGGGTCACGCTGTCGAGGGTCAGTACGGAGTGAGGGAGGCTCACGCTGTCGAGGGTCAGTACGGAGGGAGGGAGTCTCTCGCTGTCAAAGGTCAATGCGGAGGGAGGGAGGGTCAAACTGTCGAGGGTCAGTACGGAGGGAGGGTCAAGCTGTTGAGGGCCAGTACGGAGGGAGGGAGGGTCACGCTGTCGAGGGCCAGTACGGGGGGAGGGAGGCTCACGCTGTCGAGGGTCAGTACGGAGGGAGCGAGGCTCACGCTGTCGAGGGTCAGTACGGAGGGAGGGAGGCTCACGCTGTCGAGGGTCAGTACGGAGGGAGGGAGGGTCACGCTGTCGAGGGTCAGTACGGAGGGAGGGAGGGTCACGCTGTCGAGGGCCAGTACGGAGGGAGGGAGAGTCACGCTGTCGAGGGCCAGTACAGAGGGAGGGTCACGCTGTCGAGGGTCAGTACGGAGGGAGGGAGGGTCAAGCTGTCGAGGGTCAGTACGGAGGGAGGGAGGGTCAAGCTGTCGAGGGTCAGTACGGAGAGAGGGAGGGTCACACTGTTGAGGGTCAGTCCGGAGGGAGCGAGGCTCAAGCTGTCGAGGATCAGTACGGAGGGAGCGAGGCTCACGCTGTCGAGGGTCAGTACTAGGGAGGGAGTCTCACGGTGTCGAGGGTCAGTACGGAGGGAGGGAGGCTCACATTGTTGAGGGTCAGTACAGAGGGAGGGAGGCTCACGCTGTCGAGGGTCAGTACGGAGGGAGGGAGGGTCACGCTGTCGAGGGTCAGTACGGAGGGAGGGAGGGTCACGCTGTCCAGGGTCAGTACGGAGGGAGGGAGAGGCACGCTATCGAGGGCCTGTACGGAGGGAGAGTCACGCTGCCGAGGGTCAGTACGGAGGGAGGGAGGGTCACGCTGTCGAGGGTCAGTACGGAGGGAGGGAGGGTCAAGCTGTCGAGGGTCAGTACGGAGGGAGGGAGGGTCACACTGTTGAGGGTCAGTCCGGAGGGAGCGAGGCTCAAGCTGTCGAGGATCAGTACGGAGGGAGCGAGGCTCACGCTGTCGAGGGTCAGTACTAGGGAGGGAGTCTCACGATGTCGAGGGTCAGTACGGAGGGAGGGAGGCTCACACTGTTGAGGGTCAGTATAGAGGGAGGGAGGCTCACGCTGTCGAGGGTCAGTACGGAGGGAGGGAGGGTCACGCTGTCGAGGGTCAGTACGGAGGGAGGGAGGGTCACGCTGTCGAGGGTCAGTACGGAGGGAGGGAGGCTCACGCTGTCGAGGGTCAGTACGGAGGGAGGGAGGCTCACGCTGTCGAGGGTCAGTACGGAGGGAGGGAGGCTCATGCTGTCGAGGGTCAGTACTGGGGGAGGGTCACGCTGTCGAGGGTCAGTACGGAGGGTCACGCTGTCGAGGGCCAGTACGGAGGGAGGGAGAGTCACGCTGTCGAGGGCCAGTACAGAGGGAGGGTCACGCTGTCGAGGGCCAGTACGGAGGGAGGGAGAGTCACGCTGTCGAGGGCCAGTACAGAGGGAGGGTCACGCTGTCGAGGGTCAGTACGGAGGGAGGGAGAGTCACGCTGTCCAGGGTCAGTACGGAGGGAGGGAGAGGCACGCTATCGAGGGTCAGTACGGAGGGAGGGAGGCTCACGCTGTCGAGGGCCAGTACGGAGGGAGGGAGGTTCACGCTGTCGAGGGTCAGTATGGAGTGTGGGAGGGAGGCTCACGCTGTCGAGGGTCAGTACGGAGGGAGGGAGGGTCACGCTGTCGAGGGTCAGTACGGAGGGAGGGAGGCTGACGCTGTCGAGGGTCAGTATGGAGGGAGGGAGGCTCACGCTGTCGAGGGTCAGTACGGAGGGAGGGAGGATCACGCTGTTGAGGGCCAGTACGGAGGGAGGGTCACGCTGTCGAGGGTCAGTACGGAGTGAGGGAGGCTCACGCTGTCGAGGGTCAGTACGGAGGGAGGGAGTCTCTCGCTGTCAAAGGTCAATGCGGAGGGAGGGAGGGTCAAGCTGTCGAGGGTCAGTACGGAGGGAGGGTCAAGCTGTTGAGGGCCAGTACGGAGGGAGGGAGGGTCACGCTGTCGAGGGCCAGTACGGGGGGAGGGAGGCTCACGCTGTCGAGGGTCAGTACGGGGGGAGCGAGGCTCACGCTGTCGAGGGTCAGTACGGAGGGAGGGAGGCTCACGCTGTCGAGGGTCAGTACGGAGGGAGGGAGGGTCACGCTGTCGAGGGTCAGTACGGAGGGAGGGAGGGTCACGCTGTCGAGGGCCAGTACGGAGGGAGGGAGAGTCACGCTGTCGAGGGCCAGTACAGAGGGAGGGTCACGCTGTCGAGGGTCAGTACGGAGGGAGGGAGGGTCAAGCTATCGAGGGTCAGTACGGAGGGAGGGAGGGTCAAGCTGTCGAGGGTCAGTACGGAGAGAGGGAGGGTCACACTGTTGAGGGTCAGTCCGGAGGGAGCGAGGCTCAAGCTGTCGAGGGTCAGTACGGAGGGAGGGAGGGTCACGCTGTCGAGGGTCAGTACGGAGGGAGGGAGGGTCACGCTGTCGAGGGCCTGTACGGAGGGAGGGGGAGTCACGCTGTCGAGGGCCAGTACAGAGGGAGGGTCACGCTGTCGAGGGTCAGTACGGAGGGAGGGAGGGTCAAGCTGTCGAGGGTCAGTACGGAGGGAGGGAGGGTCAAGCTGTCGAGGGTCAGTACGGAGAGAGGGAGGGTCACACTGTTGAGGGTCAGTCCGGAGGGAGCGAGGCTCAAGCTGTCGAGGATCAGTACGGAGGGAGCGAGGCTCACGCTGTCGAGGGTCAGTACTAGGGAGGGAGTCTCACGGTGTCGAGGGTCAGTACGGAGGGAGGGAGGCTCACATTGTTGAGGGTCATTACAGAGGGAGGGAGGCTCACGCTGTCGAGGGTCAGTACGGAGGGAGGGAGGGTCACGCTGTCGAGGGTCAGTACGGAGGGAGGGAGGGTCACGCTGTCCAGGGTCAGTACGGAGGGAGGGAGAGGCACGCTATCGAGGGCCTGTACGGAGGGAGAGTCACGCTGCAGAGGGTCAGTACGGAGGGAGGGAGGGTCACGCTGTCGAGGGTCAGTACGGAGGGAGGGAGGGTCACGCTGTCCAGGGTCAGTACGGAGGGAGGGAGAGGCACGCTATCGAGGGCCAGTACGGAGGGAGGGAGGCTCACGCTGTCGAGGGCCAGTACGGAGGGAGGGAGGTTCACGCTGTCGAGGGTCAGTATGGAGGGAGGGAGGATCACGCTGTTGAGGGTCAGTACAGAGGGAGGTAGGGTCACGCTGTCGAGGGTCAGTACGGAGGGAGGGAGGCTCACGCTGTCGAGGGTCAGTACGGAGGGAGGGAGGCTCACGCTGTCGAGGGTCAGTACTGGGGGAGGGTCACGCTGTCGAGGGTCAGTACGGAGGGAGGGAGGGTCACGCTGTCGAGGGCCAGTACGGAGGGAGGGAGAGTCACGCTGTCGAGGGTCAGTACGGAGGGAGGGAGGGTCACGCTGTCGAGGGTCAGTACGGAGGGAGGGAGGGTCACGCTGTCCAGGGTCAGTACGGAGGGAGGGAGAGGCACGCTATCGAGGGCCAGTACGGAGGGAGGGAGGCTCACGCTGTCGAGGGCCAGTACGGAGGGAGGGAGGTTCACGCTGTCGAGGGTCAGTATGGAGGGAGGGAGGATCACGCTGTTGAGGGTCAGTACAGAGGGAGGTAGGGTCACGCTGTCGAGGGTCAGTACGGAGGGAGGGAGGGTCACGCTGTCGAGGGTCAGTACGGAGGGAGGGAGGCTCACGCTGTCGAGGGTCAGTACGGAGGGAGGGAGGCTCACGCTGTCGAGGGTCAGTACGGAGGGAGGGAGGATCACGCTGTTGAGGGCCAGTACGGAGGGAGGGTCACGCTGTCGAGGGTCAGTACGGAGGGAGGGAGGCTCACGCTGTCGAGGGCCAGTACGGAGGGAGGGTGGGTCACGCTGTTGAGGGCCAGTACGGAGGGAGGGAGGATCACGCTGTCGAAGGCCAGTACAGAGGGAGGGTCACGCTGTCGAGGGTCAGTACGGAGGGAGCGAGGGTCACGCTGTCGAGGGTCAGTATGGAGTGAGGGAAGGGGGTTCACGCTGTCGAGGATTAGTACGGAGGGAGTGAGGCTCACGCTGTCGAGGGTCAGTACGGAGGGAGGAAGGCTCATTCAGTCGAGGGTCAGTATGGAGTGAGGGAGGGGGGGTCACGCTGTCGAGGGTCAGTACGGAGGGAGGAAGGCTCATTCAGTCGAGGGTCAGTATGGAGTGAGGGAGGGGGGGTCACGCTGTCGAGGGTTAGTACGGAGGGGGGGGGGTCACGCTGTCGAGGGCCAGTACGGAGGGAGGGAGCCTCAAGCTGTCGAGGGTCAGTACGGAGAGAGGGAGGCTCACGCTGTCGAGGGTCAGTACGGAGAGAGGGAGGCTCACGCTGTCGAGGGTCAGTATGGAGGGAGGGAGGCTCACGCTGTCGAGGGTCAGTATGGAGGGAGGGAGGCTCACGCTGTCGAGGGTCAGTACGGAGGGAGGGAGGATCACGCTGTCGAGGGTCAGTACGGAGGGAGGGAGGGTCACGCTGTCGAAGGTCAGTACGGAGGGAGGGAGGCTCATGCTGTCGAGGGTCAGTACGGAGGGGGGAGGCTCACGCTGTCGAGTGTCAGTACGGAGGGAGGGAGGCTCTCGCTGTCGAGGGTCAGTACGGAGGGAGGGAGGCTCACGCTGTCGAGGGTCAGTACGGAGGGAGGGTCACGCTGTCGAGGGTCAGTATGGAGTGAGGGAGGGAGGCTCTCGCTGTCGAGGGTCAGTACGGAGGGAGGCTCACGCTGTCGAGGGTCAGTACGGAGGGAGGGTCACGCTGTCGAGGGTCAGTATGGAGTGAGGGAGGGAGGCTCACGCTGTCGAGGGTCAGTACGGAGAGAGGGAGGCTCATGCTGTCGAGGGTCAGTACGGAGGGAGGGAGGCTCACGCTGTCGAGGGTCAGTACGGAGGGAGGGTCACGCTGTCGAGGGTCAGTATGGAGTGAGGGAGGGAGGCTCTCGCTGTCGAGGGTCAGTATGGAGTGAGGGAGGGAGGCTCTCGCTGTCGAGGGTTAGTACGGAGAGAGGGAGGGTCATTCTGTTGACGGTCAGTCCGGAGGGAGGGAGGCTCATGCTGTCGAGGGTCAGTACGGAGGGAGGGTCACGCTGTCGAGGGTCAGTACGGAGGGAGGGAGGCTCACGCTGTCGAGGGTCAGTACGGAGTGAGGGAGGCTCACGCTGTCGAGGGTCAGTACGGAGGGAGGGAGTCTCTCGCTGTCAAAGGTCAATGCGGAGGGAGGGAGGGTCAAGCTGTTGATGGTCAGTACGGAGGGAGGGAGGCTTACGATGTTGAGGGTCAGTACGGAGGGAGGGTCACGCTGTTGAGGGCCAGTACGGAGGGATGGAGGGTCACGCTGTCGAGGGTCAGTACGGAGGGAGGGAGGGTCAAGCTGTTGAGGGCCAGTACGGAGGGAGGGAGGCTCACGCTGTCGAGGGTCAGTACGGAGGGAGGGAGGCTCACGCTGTCGAGGGTCAGTAAGGAGGGAGGGAGGCTCACGCTGTCGAGGGTGTGTACGGAGGGAAGGAGGGTCACGCTGTCGAGAGTCAGTACGGAGGGAGGGAGGCTCACGCTGTCGAGGGTGTGTACGGAGGGAGGGAGGGTCACGCTGTCGAGGGTCAGTACGGAGGGAGGGAGAGTCACGCTGTCGAGGGCCAGTACAGAGGGAGGGTCACGCTGTCGAGGGTCAGTACTGAGGGAGGGAGGGTCAAGCTGTCGAGGGTCAGTACGGAGGGAGGGAGGGTCACACTGTTGAGGGTCAGGACGGAGGGAGCGAGGCTCAAGCTGTCGAGGATCAGTACGGAGGGAGGGAGGGTCACGCTGTCGAGGGCCAGTACAGAGGGAGGGAGGGTCGCGCTGTCGAGGGTCAGTACGGAGGGAGGGTCACGCTGTCGAGGGCCAGTACGGAGGGAGGGAGAGTCACGCTGTCGAGGGCCAGTACAGAGGGAGGGTCACGCTGTCGAGGGTCAGTACGGAGGGAGGGAGGGTCACGCTGTCGAGGGTTAGTACGGAGAGAGGGAGGGTCACGCTGTCCAGGGTCAGTATGGAGTGAGGGAGGGAGGCTCACGCTGTCGAGGGTCAGTACGGAGGGAGGGAGGGTAACTCTGTTGAGGGCCAGTACGGAGGGAGGGTCACGCTGTCGAGGGTCAGTACGGAGGGAGGGAGGCTCACGCTGTCGAGGGTCAGTACGGAGGGAGGGAGGGTCACGTTGTCGAGGGTCAGTACGGAGGGAGAGGCACACTGTCGAGGGCCAGTACAGAGGGAAGGTCACGCTGTCGAGGGTCAGTACGGAGGGAGGGAGGGTCACGCTGTCGAGGGTCAGTACGGAGGGAGGGAGGGTAACGCTGTTGAGGGCCAGTACGGAGGGTGGGTCACGCTGTCGAGGGTCAGTACGGAGGGAGGGAGGGTCACGCTGTCGAGGGTCAATACGGAGGGAGGGAGGGTCACGCTGTCGAGGGCCAGTACGGAGGGAGGGAGGGTCACGCTGTCGAAGGCCAGTACAGAGGGAGGGAGGGTAACGCTGTTGAGGGCCAGTACGGAGGGTGGGTCACGCTGTCGAGGGTCAGTACGGAGGGAGGGATGCACACGCTGTCGAGGGCCAGTACGGAGGGAGGGAGGGTCACGCTGTCGAGGGTCAGTACGGAGGGAGGGAGGGTCACGCTGTCGAGGGCCAGTACGGAGGGAGGGAGGATCACGCTGTCGAGGGTCAGTACTGAGGGAGGGAGGGTCACGCTGTGGTGGGTCAGTACGGAGTGAGGGATGGTCACGCTGTCGAGGGTCAGTACGGAGGGAGGGAGGATCACGCTGTCGAGGGTCAGTACGGAGGGAGGGAGGGGCACGCTATCGAGGGTCAGTACGGAGGGAGGGAGGATCACGCTGTCGAGGGTCAGTACGGAGGGAGGGAGGGTCACGCTGTCGAGGGTCAGTACGGAGGGAGGGAGGGTCACGCTGTCGAAGGCCAGTACAGAGGGAGGGTCACGCTGTCGAGGGTCAGTACGGAGGGAGGGAGGGTCACGCTGTCGAGGGTCAGTACGGAGGGAGGGAGGGTCACGCTGTCGAGGGTCAGTACGGAGGGAGGGAGGGTCACGCTGTGGTGGGTCAGTACGGAGGGAGGGAGGGGCACGCTATCGAGGGTCAGTACAGATGGAGGCTCACGCTGTCGAGGGTCAGTAGGGAGGGAGGGAGTGTCACGCTGTCGAGGGTCAGTATGGAGTGAGGCTCACGCTGTCGAGGGTCAGTATGGAGGGAGGGAGGCTCTCGCTGTCGAGGGTCAGTACGGAGGGAGGGAGGCTCTCGCTGTCGAGGGTTAGTACGGAGAGAGGGAGGGTCATTCTGTTGACGGTCAGTCCGGAGGGAGGGAGTCTCACGCTGTCGAGGGCCAGTACGGGGGGAGGGAGGGTCACGCTGTCGAGGGTCAGTACGGAGGGAGGGGCACGCTATCGAGGGTCAGTATGGAGTGAGGGAGGGAGGCTCACGCTGTCGAGGGTTAGTACGGAGGGAGTGAGGCTCACGCTGTCGAGGGTCAGTACGGAGGGAGGGAGGGTCACGCTGTCGAGGGTCAGTATGGAGTGAGGGAGGCTCACGCTGTTGAGGGTCAGTATGGAGGGAGGGAGGCTCACGCTGTCGAGGGTCAGTCCGCAGGGAGGGAGGCTCAGGCTGTGGAGGGTCAGTATGGAGGGAGGGAGGCTCACTCTGTCGAGGGTCAGTACGGAGGGAGGGAGGCTCACGCTGTCGAGGGTCAGTACGGAGGGAGCGAGGCTCAAGCTGTCGAGGGTCAGTACTAGGGAGGGAGGCTCACGCAGTTGAGCGTCAGTACGGAGGGAGGGAGGCTCACCCGGTCGAGGGTCAGTACCGAGGGAGGGAGGATCACGCTGTTGAGGGCCTGTACGGAGGGAGGCAGGGTCCCGCTGTTGAGGGTCAGCCACGGGGAGGGAGGCTCTCCCTGTCGAGGGCCTGTACGGAGGATGGGAGGGCAAGCTGTCGAAGGTCAGCACGAAGGGAGGGAGGGTCACGCTGTCGAGGGTCAGTACGGAGGGCGAGAGCGTCACGCTGTCGAGGGTCAGCACGGAGGGAGGGAGGGTCACTGTCGAGGGTCAGTACGGAGGGAGGGTCACGCTGTTGAGGGTCAGTATGGAGGGAGGGAGGGTCACGCTATCGAGGGTCAGTACGGAAGGAGGACGCGTCACGCTGTCGAGGGTCAGTACGGAGGGAGGGAGCGTCACGCTGTCGAAGGTCAGTACGGAGGGAGGGAGGGTCACGCTGTCGAGGGTCAGTACGGAGGGAGAGAGCGTCACGCTGTCGAGGGTCAGCACGGAGGGAGGGAGGGTCACTGTCGAGGGTCTGTACGGAGGCAGGGTCACGCTGTCGAGGGTCAGTAGGGAGGGAGGGAGCGTCACGCTGTCGAGGGTCAGCACGGAGGGAGGGAGGGTCACGCTATCGAGGGTCAGTACGGAGGGAGGACGCGTCACGCTGTCGAGGGCCAGTACGGAGGGAGGGAGGATCACGCTGTTGAGGGCCAGTACGGAGGGAGGGAGGATCACGCTGTCGAGGGCCAGTACGGGGAGGGTGGCTCACGCTGTCGAGGGTCAGTACGGAGGGAGGGAGGCTCACGCTGTCGAGGGTCAGTACGGAGGGAGCGAGGATCACGCTGTTGAGGGCCAGTACGGAGGGAGGGAGGCTCACACTGTCAAGGGTCAGTACGGACGGAGGCTAACTCTGCCGAGGGTCAGTACGGAGGGAGTGAGACTCACGCTGTCCAGGGCCTGTACGGAGGGAGGCAGGGTCCCGCTGTTGAGGGTCAGCCACGGGGAGGGAGGCTCTCCCTGTCGAGGGCCTGTACGGAGGGAGGGAGGGTCAAGCTGTTGAGGGTCAGTACGGAGGGAGGGTCACGCTGTCGAAGGTCAGCATGAAGGGAGGGAGGGTCACGCTGTCGAGGGTCAGTACGGAGGGCGAGAGCGTCACGCTGTCGAGGGTCAGCACGGAGGGAGGGAGGGTCACTGTCGAGGGTCAGTACGGAGGCAGGGTCACGCTGTCGAGGGTCAGTAGGGAGGGAGGGAGCGTCGCGCTGTCGAGGGTCAGCACGGAGGGAGGGAGGGTCACGCAGTTGAGGGTCAGTATGGAGGGAGGGTCACGCTGTTGAGGGTCAGTATGGAGGGAGGGAGGGTCACGCTATCGAGGGTCAGTACGGAGGGAGGACGCGTCACGCTGTCAAGGGTCATTATGGAGGGAGGGAGGCTCACGCTGTCGAGGGTCAGTACGGAGGGACGCTCACGCTGTCGAGGGTCAGTATGGAGGGAGGGACGCTCGCGCTGTTGAGGGTCATTACGGACGGAGGGAGGTTTACGCATTCGAGGGTCAGTACGGAGGGAAGGAGGGTCACGCTGTTGAGGGTCAGTATGGAGGGAGGGAGGGGCACGCTGTCGAGGGCCAGTACAGAGGGAGGGAGGCTCACCCTGTCGAGGGCCAGTACGGGGGGAGGGAGGGTCACGCTGACGAGTGTCAGTACGGAGGGAGGGAGGGTCACGCTGTCGAGGGTCAGTACGGAGGGAGGGAGGGTCACGCTGTTGAGTGTCAGTACGGAGGGAGGGTCACGCTGTCGAGGGTCAGTACGGAGGGAGGGATGGTCCCGCTGTTGAGGGTCAGTACGGAGGGAGGGAGGCTCATGCTGTCGAGGGTCAGTACGGAGGGAGGGAGTCTTACGATGTGGTGGGTCAGTACGGAGTGAGGGATGGTCACGCTGTCGAGGGTCAGTACGGAGGGAGGGAGGATCACGCTGTCGAGGGTCAGTACGGAGGGAGGGAGGGGCACGCTATCGAGGGTCAGTACGGAGGGAGGGAGGATCACGCTGTCGAGGGTCAGTACGGAGGGAGGGAGGGTCACGCTGTCGAGGGTCAGTACGGAGGGAGGGAGGGTCACGCTGTCGAAGGCCAGTACAGAGGGAGGGTCACGCTGTCGAGGGTCAGTACGGAGGGAGGGAGGGTCACGCTGTCGAGGGTCAGTACGGAGGGAGGGAGGGTCACGCTGTGGTGGGTCAGTACGGAGTGAGGGATGGTCACGCTGTCGAGGGTCAGTACGGAGGGAGGGAGGATCACGCTGTCGAGGGTCAGTACGGAGGGAGGGAGGGGCACGCTATCGAGGGTCAGTACAGATGGAGGCTCACGCTGTCGAGGGTCAGTAGGGAGGGAGGGAGTGTCACGCTGTCGAGGGTCAGTATGGAGTGAGGCTCACGCTGTCGAGGGTCAGTATGGAGGGAGGGAGGCTCTCGCTGTCGAGGGTCAGTACGGAGGGAGGGAGGCTCTCGCTGTCGAGGGTTAGTACGGAGAGAGGGAGGGTCATTCTGTTGACGGTCAGTCCGGAGGGAGGGAGTCTCACGCTGTCGAGGGCCAGTACAGAGGGAGGGTCATGCTGTCGAGGGTCAGTACGGAGGGAGGGAGGGTCACGCTGTCGAGGGTCAGTATGGAGTGAGGGAAGGGGGTTCACGCTGTCGAGGGTTAGTACGGAGGGAGTGAGGCTCACGCTGTCGATGGTCAGTACGGAGGGAGGGAGGGTCACGCTGTCGATGGTCAGTACGGAGGGAGGGTCACGCTGTCGAGGGTCAGTACGGAGGGAGGGAGGGTCACGCTGTCGATGGTCAGTATGGAGTGAGGGAGGTGGGGTCACGCTGTCGAGGGTTAGTACGGAGGGGGTGGGTCACGCTGTCGAGGGTTAGTACGGAGGGGGGGGGTCACGCTGTCGAGGGTTAGTACGGAGGGAGTGAGGCTCACGCTGTCGAGGGTCAGTACGGAGGGAGGAAGGCTCATTCAGTCGAGGGTCAGTATGGAGTGAGGGAGGGGGGGTCACGCTGTCGAGGGTTAGTACGGAGGGGGGGGGCCACGCTGTCGAGGGTTAGTACGGAGGGAGGGAGGCTCAGGCTGTGGAGGGTCAGTACGGAGGGAGGGAGGCTCACGCTGTCGAGGGTCAGTACGGAGGGAGCGAGGCTCAAGCTGTCGAGGGTCAGTACGGAGGGAGGGAGGCTCACGCTGTTGAGTATCAGTACGGAGGGAGGGAGGCTCACGCAGTTGAGCGTCAGTACGGAGGGAGGGAGGCTCACCCGGTCGAGGGTCAGTACCGAGGGAGGGAGGATCACGCTGTTGAGGGCCTGTACGGAGGGAGGCAGGGTCCCGCTGTTGAGGGTCAGCCACGGGGAGGGAGGCTCTCCCTGTCGAGGGCCTGTACGGAGGATGGGAGGGCAAGCTGTCGAAGGTCAGCACGAAGGGAGGGAGGGTCACGCTGTCGAGGGTCAGTACGGAGGGCGAGAGCGTCACGCTGTCGAGGGTCAGCACGGAGGGAGGGAGGGTCACTGTCGAGGGTCAGTACGGAGGGAGGGTCACGCTGTTGAGGGTCAGTATGGAGGGAGGGAGGGTCACGCTATCGAGGGTCAGTACGGAAGGAGGACGCGTCACGCTGTCGAGGGTCAGTACGGAGGGAGGGAGCGTCACGCTGTCGAAGGTCAGTACGGAGGGAGGGAGGGTCACGCTGTCGAGGGTCAGGACGGAGGGAGAGAGCGTCACGCTGTCGAGGGTCAGCACGGAGGGAGGGAGGGTCACTGTCGAGGGTCTGTACGGAGGCAGGGTCACGCTGTCGAGGGTCAGTAGGGAGGGAGGGAGCGTCACGCTGTCGAGGGTCAGCACGGAGGGAGGGAGGGTCACGCTATCGAGGGTCAGTACGGAGGGAGGACGCGTCACGCTGTCGAGGGCCAGTACGGAGGGAGGGAGGATCACGCTGTTGAGGGCCAGTACGGAGGGAGGGAGGATCACGCTGTCGAGGGCCAGTACGGGGAGGGTGGCTCACGCTGTCGAGGGTCAGTACGGAGGGAGGGAGGCTCACGCTGTCGAGGGTCAGTACGGAGGGAGCGAGGATCACGCTGTTGAGGGCCAGTACGGAGGGAGGGAGGCTCACACTGTCAAGGGTCAGTACGGACGGAGGCTAACTCTGCCGAGGGTCAGTACGGAGGGAGTGAGACTCACGCTGTCCAGGGCCTGTACGGAGGGAGGCAGGGTCCCGCTGTTGAGGGTCAGCCACGGGGAGGGAGGCTCTCCCTGTCGAGGGCCTGTACGGAGGGAGGGAGGGTCAAGCTGTTGAGGGTCAGTACGGAGGGAGGGTCACGCTGTCGAAGGTCAGCATGAAGGGAGGGAGGGTCACGCTGTCGAGGGTCAGTACGGAGGGCGAGAGCGTCACGCTGTCGAGGGTCAGCACGGAGGGAGGGAGGGTCACTGTCGAGGGTCAGTACGGAGGCAGGGTCACGCTGTCGAGGGTCAGTAGGGAGGGAGGGAGCGTCGCGCTGTCGAGGGTCAGCACGGAGGGAGGGAGGGTCACGCAGTTGAGGGTCAGTATGGAGGGAGGGTCACGCTGTTGAGGGTCAGTATGGAGGGAGGGAGGGTCACGCTATCGAGGGTCAGTACGGAGGGAGGACGCGTCACGCTGTCAAGGGTCATTATGGAGGGAGGGAGGCTCACGCTGTCGAGGGTCAGTACGGAGGGACGCTCACGCTGTCGAGGGTCAGTATGGAGGGAGGGACGCTCGCGCTGTTGAGGGTCAGTACGGACGGAGGGAGGTTTACGCATTCGAGGGTCAGTACGGAGGGAAGGAGGGTCACGCTGTTGAGGGTCAGTATGGAGGGAGGGAGGGGCACGCTGTCGAGGGCCAGTACAGAGGGAGGGAGGCTCACCCTGTCGAGGGCCAGTACGGGGTGAGGGAGGGTCACGCTGACGAGTGTCAGTACGGAGGGAGGGAGGGTCACGCTGTCGAGGGTCAGTACGGAGGGAGGGAGGATCACGCTGTTGAGTGTCAGTACGGAGGGAGGGTCACGCTGTCGAGGGTCAGTACGGAGGGAGGGATGGTCCCGCTGTTGAGGGTCAGTACGGAGGGAGGGAGGCTCATGCTGTCGAGGGTCAGTACGGAGGGAGGGAGTCTTACGATGTCGAGGGTCAGTACGGAGGGAGGGAGGGGCACGCTATTGAGGGTCAGTACGGAGGGAGTGAGGCTCGCGCTGTCGAGGGCCAGTACGGAGGGAGGGAGGCTCACGCTGTCGAGGGTCAGTATGGAGTGAGGGAGGGAGGCTCTCGCTATCGAGGGTCAGTATGGAGTGAGGGAGGGAGGCTCTCGCTGTCGAGGGTCAGTACGGAGGGAGGGAGGGTCATGCTGTCGAGGGTCAGTATGGAGTGAGTGAGGGTCATTCTGTTGACGGTCAGTCCGGAGGGATGGAGGGTCACCCTGTCGAGGGCCAGTACGGAGGGAGGGAGGCTCACGCTGTCGAGGGTCAGTACTAGGGAGGGAGGCTCACGCTGTCGAGGGTCAGTACCGAGGGAGGGAGGCTCACGCTGTCGAGGGTCAGTACGGAGGGAGGGAGGCACACACTGTCGAGGGTCAGTATGGAGTGAGGGAGGCTCACGCTGTCGAGGGTCAGTATGGAGTGAGGGAGAGGGGGTCACGCTGTCGAGGGTTAGTACGGAGGGAGTGAGGCTGACGCTGTCGAGGGCCAGTACGGGGGGAGGGAGGCTCACGCTGTCGAGGGTCAGTACGGAGGGAGTGAGACTCACGCTGTCGAGGGCCTGTACGGAGGGAGGGAGGCTCACGCTGTCGAGGGTCAGTACGGAGGGAGGACGCGTCGCGCTGTCGAGGGTCAGTACGGAGGGAGGGAGGCTCACGCTGTCGAGGGTCAGTACGGAGGGAGGGAGGATCACGCTGTCGAGGGTCAGTACGGAGGGAGGGAGGATCACGCTGTCGAGGATCAGTACGGAAGGAGGGAGGGTCACCCTGTCGAGGGTCAGTACCGAGGGAGGGAGGATCACGCTGTTGAGGGCCTGTACGGAGGGAGGCAGGGTCCCGCTGTTGAGGGTCAGCCACGGGGAGGGAGGCTCTCCCTGTCGAGGGCCTGTACGGAGGATGGGACGGCAAGCTGTCGAAGGTCAGCACGAAGGGAGGGAGGGTCACGCTGTCGAGGGTCAGTACGGAGGGCGAGAGCGTCACGCTGTCGAGGGTCAGCACGGAGGGAGGGAGGGTCACTGTCGAGGGTCTGTACGGAGGGAGAGAGCGTCACGCTGTCGAGGGTCAGCACGGAGGGAGGGAGGGTCACGCTGTCGAGGGTCAGTACGGAGGGAGAGAGCGTCACGCTGTCGAGGGTCAGCACGGAGGGAGGGAGGGTCACTGTCGAGGGTCTGTACGGAGGCAGGGTCACGCTGTCGAGGGTCAGTAGGGAGGGAGGGAGCGTCACGCTGTCGAGGGTCAGCACGGAGGGAGGGAGGGTCACGTTATCGAGGGTCAGTACGGAGGGAGGACGCGTCACGCTGTCGAGGGCCAGTACGGAGGGAGGGAGGATCACGCTGTCGAGGGTCAGCATGGAGGGAGGGAGGGTCACGCTATCGAGGGTCAGTACGGAGGGAGGGAGGGTCACGCTGTCGATGGCCAGTACAGAGGGAGGGAGGCTCTCCCTGTCGAGGGCCAGTACGGGGGGGAGGGAGGCTTACGCTGTCGTGGGTCAGTACGGAGGGAGGGAGGGTCACGCTGTCGAGGGCCAGTACAGAGGGAGGGAGGCTCACCCTGTCGAGGGCCAGTACGGGGGGGAGGGAGGCTCACGCTGTCGAGGGTCAGTACTAGGGAGGGAGGCTCACGCTGTTGAGGGTCAGCCACGGGGAGGGAGGCTCTCCCTGTCGAGGGCCTGTACGGAGGATGGGAGGGCAAGCTGTCGAAGGTCAGCACGAAGGGAGGGAGGGTCACGCTGTCGAGGGTCAGTACGGAGGGCGAGAGCGTCACGCTGTCGAGGGTCAGCAAAGAGGGAGGGAGGGTCACTGTCGAGGGTCAGTACGGAGGCAGGGTCACGCTGTCGAGGGTCAGTAGGGAGGGAGGGAGCGTCACGCTGTCGAGGGTCAGCACGGAGGGAGGGAGGGTCACACTGTCGAGGGTCAGTACGGAGGGAGGGTCACGCTGTTGAGGGTCAGTATGGAGGGAGGGTCACGCTATCGAGGGTCAGTACGGAGGGAGGACGCGTCACGCTGTCGAGGGTCAGTACGGAGGGAGGGAGCGTCACGCTGTCGAAGGTCAGCACGGAGGGAGAGAGCGTCACGCTGTCGAGGGTCAGCACGGAGGGAGGGAGGGTCACGCTGTCGAGGGTCTGTACGGAGGCAGGGTCACGCTGTCGAGGGTCAGTAGGGAGGGAGGGAGGGTCACGCTGTCGAGGGTCTGTACGGAGGCAGGGTCACGCTGTCGAGGGTCAGTAGGGAGGGAGGGAGCGTCACGCTGTCGAGGGTCAGCACGGAGGGAGGGAGGGTCACGCTATCGAGGGTCAGTACGGAGGGAGGGAGGGTCACGCTGTCGAGGGTCAGTACGGAGGGAGGACGCGTCACCCTGTCGAGGGCCAGTACGGGGGGGAGGGAGGCTCACGCTGTCGAGGGTCAGTACTAGGGAGGGAGGCTCAAGCCGTCGAGGGTCAGTACGGAGGGAGGGAGGCTCACGCTGTCGAGGGTCAGTACGGAGGGAGCGAGGATCACGCTGTTGAGGGCCAGTACGGAGGGAGGGAGGCTCACACTGTCAAGGGTCAGTACGGACGGAGGCTAACTCTGCCGAGGGTCAGTACGGAGGGAGTGAGACTCACGCTGTCCAGGGCCTGTACGGAGAGAGGCAGGGTCCCGCTGTTGAGGGTCAGCCACGGGGAGGGAGGCTCTCCCTGTCGAGGGCCTGTACGGAGGGAGGGAGGGTCAAGCTGTCGAGGGTCAGTACGGAGGGAGGGTCACGCTGTCGAGGGTCAGTACGGAGGGAGGGTCAAGCTGTCGAGGGTCAGTACGGAGGGAGGGTCACGCTGTCGAAGGTCAGCACGGAGGGAGGGAGGGTCACGCTGTCGAGGGTCAGTACGGAGGGCGAGAGCGTCACGCTGTCGAGGGTCAGCACGGAGGGAGGGAGGGTCACTGTCGAGGGTCAGTACGGAGGCAGGGTCACGCTGTCGAGGGTCAGTAGGGAGGGAGGGAGCGTCGCGCTGTCGAGGGTCAGCACGGAGGGAGGGAGGGTCACGCAGTTGAGGGTCAGTATGGAGGGAGGGTCACGCTGTTGAGGGTCAGTATGGAGGGAGGGAGGGTCACGCTATCGAGGGTCAGTACGGAGGGAGGACGCGTCACGCTGTCAAGGGTCATTATGGAGGGAGGGAGGCTCACGCTGTCGAGGGTCAGTACGGAGGGACGCTCACGCTGTTGAGGGTCAGTACGGAGGGAGGGACGCTCGCGCTGTTGAGGGTCAGTACGGAGGGAGGGAGGGTCACGCTGTGGAGTGTCAGTACGGACGGAGGGAGGTTTACGCATTCGAGGGTCAGTACGGAGGGAAGGAGGGTCACGCTGTTGAGGGTCAGTATGGAGGGAGGGAGGGGCACGCTGTCGAGGGCCAGTACAGAGGGAGGGAGGCTCACCCTGTCGAGGGCCAGTACGGGGGGAGGGAGGATCACGCTGACGAGGGTCAGTACGGAGGGAGGGAGGGTCACGCTGTCGAGGGTCAGTATGGAGGGAGGGAGGGTCACGCTGTTGAGTATCAGTACGGAGGGAGGGTCACGCTGTCGAGGGTCAGTACGGAGGGAGGGAGGCTCACGCTGTCGAGGGTCAGTACGGAGGGAGGGATGGTCCCGCTGTTGAGGGTCAGTACGGAGGGAGGGAGGCTCATGCTGTCGAGGGTCAGTACGGAGGGAGGGAGGCTCACGCTGTCGAGGGTCAGTACGGAGCGAGGGATGGTCCCGCTGTTGAGGGTCAGTACGGAGGGAGGGAGGGGCACGCTATTGAGGGTCAGTACGGAGGGAGTGAGGCTCGCGCTGTCGAGGGCCAGTACGGAGGGAGGGAGGCTCACGCTGTCGAGGGTCAGTATGGAGTGAGGGAGGGAGGCTCTCGCTATCGAGGGTCAGTATGGAGTGAGGGAGGGAGGCTCTCGCTGTCGAGGGTTAGTACGGAGGGAGGGAGGATCACTCTGTTGACGGTCAGTCCGGAGGGACGGAGGCTCATGCTGTCGAGTGTCAGTACGGAGGGAGGGAGGATCACTCTGTTGACGGTCAGTCCGGAGGGACGGAGGCTCACGCTGTCGAGGGTCAGTACGGAGGGAGGCTCACACTGTTGAGGGTCAGTTCTGGGGGAGGGAGGCTCAAGCTGTCGAGGGTCAGTACTAGGGAGGGAGGCTCACGCTGTCGAGGGTCAGTACCGAGGGAGGGAGGCTCACGCTGTCGAGGGTCAGTACGGAGGGAGGGAGGCACACACTGTCGAGGGTCAGTATGGAGTGAGGGAGGCTCACGCTGTCGAGGGTCAGTATGGAGTGAGGGAGCCTCACGCTGTCGAGGGTTAGTACGGAGGGAGTGAGACTCACGCTGTCGAGGGCCTGTACGGAGGGAGGCAGGGTCACGCTGTTGAGGGTCAGCCACGGGGAGGGGAGGCTCTCCCTGTCGAGGGCCTGTACGGAGGGAGGACGCGTCGCGCTGTCGAGGGTCATTATGGAGGGAGGGAGGCTCACGCTGTCGAGGGTCAGTACGGAGGGAGGGAGGCTCACGCTGTCGAGGGTCAGTACGGAGGGAGGGAGGCTCACGCTGTCGAGGGTCAATACGGAGGGAGGGAGGCTCACGCTGTCGAGGGTCAGTACGGAGGGAGGAAGGGTCACGCTGTCGAGGGTCAGTACGGAGGGAGGGTCACGCTGTGGAGGGTCAGTACGGCGGGAGGGAGGCTCACGCTGTCGAGGGTCAGTACGGAGGGAGGGAGGGTCACGCTGTCGAGGGCCAGTACGGAGGGAGGGAGGCTCACGCTGTCGAGGGTCAATACGGAGGGAGGGTCACGCTGTCGAGGGTCAGTACGGAGGGAGGGAGGCTCACGCTGTCTAGGGTCAGTACCGAGGGAGGGAGGCTCACCCTGTCGAGAGTCAGTACGGAGGGAGGGGGGTTTACGCATTCGAGGGTCAGTACGGAGGGAGGAAGGGTCACGCTGTCGAGGGTCAGTACGGAGGGAGGGAGGCTCACGCTGTCGAGGGCCAGTACGGAGGGAGGGAGTGTCACGCTGTCGAGGGTCAGTACGGAGGGAGGGTCACGCTGTGGAGGGTCAGTACGGCGGGAGGGAGGCTCACGCTGTCGAGGGTCAGTACGGAGGGAGGGAGGGTCATGCTCTGGAGGGTCGGTACGGAGGGAGGGAGGCTCACGCTGTCGAGGGTCAGTACGGAGGGAGGGAGGGTCACACTGTCGAGGGCCAGTACAGAGGGAGGGTCACGCTGTCGAGGGTCAGTACGGAGGGAGGGAGGGTCACGCTGTCGAGGGTCAGTACGGAGGGAGGGAGGGTCACGCTGTCGAGGGCCAGTACGGGGGGAGGGAGGATCACGCTGACGAGGGTCAGTACGGAGGGAGGGAGGGTCACGCTGTCGAGGGTCATTACGGAGGGAGGGAGGCTCACGCTGTCGAGGGTCAGTATGGAGTGAGGGAGCCTCACGCTGTCGAGGGTTAGTACGGAGGGAGTGAGACTCACGCTGTCGAGGGCCTGTACGGAGGGAGGCAGGGTCACGCTGTTGAGGGTCAGCCACGGGGAGGGGAGGCTCTCCCTGTCGAGGGCCTGTACGGAGGGAGGACGCGTCGCGCTGTCGAGGGTCATTATGGAGGGAGGGAGGCTCACGCTGTCGAGGGTCAGTACGGAGGGAGGGAGGCTCACGCTGTCGAGGGTCAGTACGGAGGGAGGGAGGCTCACGCTGTCGAGGGTCAATACGGAGGGAGGGAGGCTCACGCTGTCGAGGGTCAGTACGGAGGGAGGAAGGGTCACGCTGTCGAGGGTCAGTACGGAGGGAGGGTCACGCTGTGGAGGGTCAGTACGGCGGGAGGGAGGCTCACGCTGTCGAGGGTCAGTACGGAGGGAGGGAGGGTCACGCTGTCGAGGGCCAGTACGGAGGGAGGGAGGCTCACGCTGTCGAGGGTCAATACGGAGGGAGGGTCACGCTGTCGAGGGTCAGTACGGAGGGAGGGAGGCTCACGCTGTCTAGGGTCAGTACCGAGGGAGGGAGGCTCACCCTGTCGAGAGTCAGTACGGAGGGAGGGGGGTTTACGCATTCGAGGGTCAGTACGGAGGGAGGAAGGGTCACGCTGTCGAGGGTCAGTACGGAGGGAGGGAGGCTCACGCTGTCGAGGGCCAGTACGGAGGGAGGGAGTGTCACGCTGTCGAGGGTCAGTACGGAGGGAGGGTCACGCTGTGGAGGGTCAGTACGGCGGGAGGGAGGCTCACGCTGTCGAGGGTCAGTACGGAGGGAGGGAGGGTCATGCTCTGGAGGGTCGGTACGGAGGGAGGGAGGCTCACGCTGTCGAGGGTCAGTACGGAGGGAGGGAGGGTCACACTGTCGAGGGCCAGTACAGAGGGAGGGTCACGCTGTCGAGGGTCAGTACGGAGGGAGGGAGGGTCACGCTGTCGAGGGTCAGTACGAAGGGAGGGAGGGTCACGCTGTCGAGGGCCAGTACGGGGGGAGGGAGGATCACGCTGACGAGGGTCAGTACGGAGGGAGGGAGGGTCACGCTGTCGAGGGTCATTCCGGAGGGAGGGAGGGTCACGCTGTTGAGTGTCAGTACGGAGGGAGGGAGGGTCACGCTGTCGAGGGTCAGTACGGAGGGAGGGATGGTCCCGCTGTTGAGGGTCAGTACGGAGGGAGGGGCTCATGCTGTCGAGGGTCAGTACGGAGGGAGGGAGGCTTACGATGTCGAGGGTCAGTATGGAGGGAGGGAGGCTCTCGCTATCGAAGGTCAGCATGGAGTGAGGGAGGGAGGCTCTCGCTGTCGAGGGTTAGTACGGAGGGAGGGAGGATCACTCTGTTGACGGTCAGTCCGGAGGGACGGAGGCTCACGCTGTCGAGGGTCAGTACGGAGGGAGGCTCACACTGTTGAGGGTCAGTCCTGGGGGAGGGAGGCTCAAGCTGTCGAGGGTCAGTACTCGGGAGGGAGGCTCACGCTGTCGAGGGTCAGTACCGAGGGAGGGAGGCTCACGCTGTCGAGGGTCAGTACGGAGGGAGGGAGGCTCACACTGTCGAGGATCAGTATGGAGTGAGGGAGGGGGGGTCACGCTGTTGAAGGTCAGTACGCTGTTGAAGGTCGCGCTGTCGAGGGTCATTATGGAGGGAGGGAGGCTCACGCTGTCGAGGGTCAGTACGGAGGGAGGGAGGATCACGCTGTCGAGGGTCAGTACGGAGGGAGGGAGGGTCACGCTGTCTAGGGTCAATACGGAGGGAGGGAGGCTCACGCTGTCGAGGGTCAGTATGGAGGGAGGGAGGCTCACGCTGTCGAGGGTCAGTACGGTGGGAGGGAGGCTCACGCTGTCGAGGGTCAGTACGGAGGGAGGGAGGCTCACGCTGTCGAGGGTCAGTACGGAGGGAGTGAGGGTCACGCTGTCTAGGGTCAATACGGAGGGAGGGAGGCTCACGCTGTCGAGGGTCAGTACGGAGGGAGGGAGGGTCACGCTGTCGAGGGTCAGTACCGAGGGAGGGAGGCTCACGCTGTCGAGGGTCAGTACGGAGGGAGTGAGACTCACGCTGTCGAGGGCCTGTACGGAGGGAGGCAGGGTCACGCTGTTGAGGGTCAGCCACGGGGAGGGAGGCTCTCCCTGTCGAGGGCCTGTACGGAGGGAGGGAGGCTCTCCCTGTCGAGGGCCTGTACGGAGGGAGGACGCGTCGCGCTGTCGAGGGTCATTATGGAGGGAGGGAGGCTCACGCTGTCGAGGGTCATAACGGAGGGAGGGAGGATCACGCTGTCGAGGGTCAGTACGGAGGGAGGGAGGGTCACGCTGTCTCGGGTCAATACGGAGGGAGGGAGGCTCACGCTGTCGAGGGTCAGTATGGAGGGAGGGAGGCTCACGCTGTCGAGGGTCAGTACGGTGGGAGGGAGGCTCACGCTGTCGAGGGTCAGTACGGAGGGAGGGAGGCTCACGCTGTCGAGGGTCAGTACGGAGGGAGTGAGGGTCACGCTGTCTAGGGTCAATACGGAGGGAGGGAGGCTCACGCTGTCGAGGGTCAGTACGGAGGGAGGGAGGATCACGCTGTCTAGGGTCAGTACCGAGGGAGGGAGGCTCACGCTGTCGAGGGTCAGTACGGAGGGAGGGAGGGTCACACTGTCGAGGGCCAGTACAGAGGGAGGGTCATGCTGTCGAGGGTCAGTACGGAGGGAGGGAGGGTCACGCTGTCGAGTGTCAGTACGGAGGGAGGGAGGGTCACGCTGTGGAGGGTCAGGAGGGAGGGAGGCTCACGCTGTGGAGGGTCAGTACGGAGGGAGGATCATGCTGTCGAGGGTCAGTACGGAGGGAGGGAGGCTCACGCTGTCGAGGGTCAGTACGGAGGGAGGGAGGGTCATGCTCTGGAGGGTCGGTACGGAGGGAGGGAGGCTCACGCTGTCGAGGGTCAGTACGGAGGGAGGGAGGGTCACACTGTCGAGGGCCAGTACAGAGGGAGGGTCACGCTGTCGAGGGTCAGTACGGAGGGAGGGAGGGTCACGCTGTCGAGGGTCAGTACGGAGGGAGGGAGGGTCACGCTGTCGAGGGCCAGTACGGGGGGAGGGAGGATCACGCTGACGAGGGTCAGTACGGAGGGAGGGAGGGTCACGCTGTCGAGGGTCAGTACGGAGGGAGGGAGGGTCACGCTGTTGAGTGTCAGTACGGAGGGAGGGAGGGTCACGCTGTCGAGGGTCAGTACGGAGGGAGGGATGGTCCCGCTGTTGAGGGTCAGTACGGAGGGAGGGGCTCATGCTGTCGAGGGTCAGTACGGAGGGAGGGAGGCTTACGATGTCGAGGGTCAGTATGGAGGGAGGGAGGCTCTCGCTATCGAAGGTCAGCATGGAGTGAGGGAGGGAGGCTCTCGCTGTCGAGGGTTAGTACGGAGGGAGGGAGGATCACTCTGTTGACGGTCAATCCGGAGGGACGGAGGCTCACGCTGTCGAGGGTCAGTACGGAGGGAGGCTCACACTGTTGAGGGTCAGTCCTGGGGGAGGGAGGCTCAAGCTGTCGAGGGTCAGTACTCGGGAGGGAGGCTCACGCTGTCGAGGGTCAGTACCGAGGGAGGGAGGCTCACGCTGTCGAGGGTCAGTACGGAGGGAGGGAGGCTCACACTGTCGAGGGTCAGTATGGAGTGAGGGAGGGGGGGTCACGCTGTTGAAGGTCAGTACGGAGGGAGGGAGGGTCACGCTGTCGAGGGTCAGTACCGAGGGAGGGAGGCTCACGCTGTCGAGGGTCAGTACGGAGGGAGTGAGACTCACGCTGTCGAGGGCCTGTACGGAGGGAGGCAGGGTCACGCTGTTGAGGGTCAGCCACGGGGAGGGAGGCTCTCCCTGTCGAGGGCCTGTACGGAGGGAGGGAGGCTCTCCCTGTCGAGGGCCTGTACGGAGGGAGGACGCGTCGCGCTGTCGAGGGTCATTATGGAGGGAGGGAGGGTCACGCTGTCTAGGGTCAATACGGAGGGAGGGAGGCTCACGCTGTCGAGGGTCAGTATGGAGGGAGGGAGGCTCACGCTGTCGAGGGTCAGTACGGTGGGAGGGAGGCTCACGCTGTCGAGGGTCAGTACGGAGGGAGGGAGGCTCACGCTGTCGAGGGTCAGTACGGAGGGAGTGAGGGTCACGCTGTCTAGGGTCAATACGGAGGGAGGGAGGCTCACGCTGTCGAGGGTCAGTACGGAGGGAGGGAGGATCACGCTGTCTAGGGTCAGTACCGAGGGAGGGAGGCTCACGCTGTCGAGGGTCAGTACGGAGGGAGGGAGGGTCACACTGTCGAGGGCCAGTACAGAGGGAGGGTCATGCTGTCGAGGGTCAGTACGGAGGGAGGGAGGGTCACGCTGTCGAGTGTCAGTACGGAGGGAGGGAGGGTCACGCTGTGGAGGGTCAGGAGGGAGGGAGGCTCACGCTGTGGAGGGTCAGTACGGAGGGAGGGTCATGCTGTCGAGGGTCAGTACGGAGGGAGGCTCACGCTGTCGAGGGCCAGTACGGAGGGAGGGAGGGTCACGCTGTCGAGGGTCAGTACGGAGGGAGGGAGGGTCATGCTGTGGAGGGTCGGTACGGAGGGAGGGAGGCTCACGCTGTCGAGGGTCAGTACGGAGGGAGGGAGGGTCACGCTGTCGAGGGTCAGTACGGAGGGAGGGTCACGCTGTCGAGTGTCAGTACGGAGGGAGGGAGGGTCACGCTGTGGAGGGGAGGGAGGGAGGGAGGCTCACGCTGTCGAGGGTCAGTACGGAGGGAGGGAGGGTCACGCTGTCGAGGGTCAGTACGGAGGGAGGGAGTGTCATGCTGTCGAGGGTCAGTACGGAGTGAGGGAGGCTCCCGCTGTCGAGGGTCAGTACGGAGCGAGGGAGGGTCACGCTGTCGAGGGTCAGTACGGAGGGAGGGAGGGTCACGCTGTGGAGGGTCAGGAGGGAGGGAGGCTCACGCTGTCGAGGGTCAGTACGGAGGGAGGGAGGGTCACGCTGTCGAGGGTCAGTACGGAGGGAGGGAGGGAGGCTCACGCTGTCGAGGGTCAGTACGGAGGGAGGGAGGCTCACGCTGTCGAGGGCCAGTACGGAGGGAGGGAGGCTCCCGCTGTCGAGGGTCAGTACGGAGGGAGGGAGGCTCCCGCTGTCGAGGGTCAGTACGGAGGGAGGGTCACGCTGTCGAGGGTCAGTATGGAGGGAGGGAGGGTCAAGCTGTTGAGGGTCAGTACGGAGGGAGGGAGGCTCACGCTGTTGAGGGTCAGTACGGAGGGAGGGAGGGTAACGCTGTCCGGGGTCAGTACTGAGGGAGTGCTGCACTGTCAGAGGGTCAGTAATGAGGGAGTGCCGTACTGTCAGAGGGTCAGTAATGAGGGAGTGCCGTACTGTCAGAGGGTCAGTACCGAGGGAGTGCTGCACTGTCAGAGGGTCAGTAATGAGGGAGTGCCGTACTGTCAGAGGGTCAGTACCGAGGGAGTGCTGCACAGTCAAAGGGTCAGTACTGAGGGAGTGCCGCACTGTCAGAGGGTCAGTACTGAGGGAGCGCTGCACTGTCACAGGGTCAGTACTGAGGGAGTGCTGCACTGTCAGTGGGTCAGTACTGAGGGAATGCTGCACTGTCAGAGGGTCAGTACTGAGGGGGTGCTGCACTGTCAGAGGGTCAGTACTGAGGGAGTGCTGCACTGTCAGAGGGTCAGTACTGAGGGAGTGCCGCACTGTCAGAGGGTCAGTACTGAGGGAGCGCTGCACTGTCACAGGGTCAGTACTGAGGGAGCGCTGCACTGTCACAGGGTCAGTACTGAGGGAGTGCTGCACTGTCAGAGGGTCAGTACTGAGGGAGTGCTGCACTGTCAGTGGGTCAGTACGGTGGGAGTGCCGCACTGTCACAGGGTCAGTACTGAGGGAGTGCTGCACTGTCAGAGGGTCAGTACTGAGGGAGTGCTGCACTGTCAGTGGGTCAGTACTGAGGAAGTGCTGCACAGTCAGAGGGACAGCACTGAGGGAGTGCCGCACTGTCAGAGGGTCAGTACTGAGGGAGTGCCACACTGTCAGAGGGTCAGTACTGAGGGAGTGCCGCACTGTCAGAGGGTCAGTACTGAGGGAGTGCCGCACTGTCAGAGGGTCAGGACTGAGGGAGTGCCGCACTGTCAGAGGGTCAGTACTGTGGGAGTGCCGCACTGTCCGAGGGTCAGTACTGAGGGAGGGCCGCACTGTCAGAGGGTCAGTACTGAGGGAGGGCCGCACTCTCAGAGGGTCAGTACTGAGGGAGTGCCACACTGTCAGAGGGTCAGTACTGAGGGAGTGCTGCACTGTCAGAGGGTCAGTACTGAGGGAGTACCGCACTGTCAGAGGGTCAGTACTGAGGGAGTGCCGCACTGTCAGAGGGTCAGTACTGAGGGAGTGCCGCACTGTCAGAGGGGCAGTACTGAGGGAGTGCCGCACTGTCAGAGGGTCAGTACTGAGGGAGTGCCGCACTGTCAGAGGGTCAGTACTGAGGGAGTGCTGCACTGTCAGAGGGTCAGTACTGAGGGAGTGCCGCACTGTCAGAGGGTCAGTACTGAGGGAGTGCCGCACTGTCAGAGGGTCAGTACTGAGGGAGTGCTGCACTGTCAGAGGGTCAGTACTGAGGGAGAGCCGCACTGTCAGAGGGTCAGTACTGAGGGAGTGCCGCACCGTCAGAGGGTCAGTACTGAGGGAGTGCCGCACTGTCAGAGGGTCAGTACTGAGGGAGTGCTGCACTGTCAGAGGGTCAGTACTGAGGGAGTGCCGCACTGTCAGAGGGTCAGTACTGAGGGAGTGCCGCACTGTCAGAGGGTCAGTACTGAGGGAGTGCCGCACTGTCAGAGGGTCAGTACTGAGGGAGTGCCGCACTGTCAGAGGGTCAGTAATGAGGGAGTGCTGCACTGTCAGTGGGTCAGTACTGAGGGAGTGCCGCACTGTCAGAGGGTCAGTACTGAGGGAGTGCTGCACTGTCAGAGGGTCAGTACTGAGGGAGTGCCGTACTGTCAGAGGGTCAGTACTGAGGGAGTGCCGCACTGTCATAGGGTCAGTACTGAGGGAGTGCTGCACTGTCAGAGGGTCAGTACTGAGGGAGTGCTGCACTGTCAGAGGGTCAGTACTGAGGGAGTGCCGCACAGTCAGAGGGTCAGTACTGAGGGAGTGCCGCACTGTCAGAGGGTCAGTACTGAGGGAGTGCCGCACTGTCAGAGGGTCAGTAATGAGGGAGTGCCGCACTGTCAGAGGGTCAGTACTGAGGGAGTGCCGCACTGTCAGAGGGTCAGTACTGAGGAGTGCTGCACTGTCAGAGGGTCAGTACTGAGGGAGTGCTGCACTGTCAGAGGGTCAGTACTGAGGGAGTGCTGCACTGTCAGAGGGTCAGTACTGAGGGAGTGCTGCACTGTCAGAGGGTCAGTACTGAGGGAGTGCTACTCTGTCAGAGGGTCAGTACTGAGGGACAGCCGCACTGTCAGAGGGTCAGTACTGAGGGAGTGCCGCACTGTCAGAGGGTCAATACTGAGGGAGTGCCGCACTGTCAGAGGGTCAGTACTGAGGGAGTGCCGCACTGTCAGAGGGTCAGTACAGAGGGAGTGCTGCACTGTCAGAGGGTCAGTACTGAGGAGTGCCGCACTGTCAGAGGGTCAGTACTGAGGGAGTGCTGCACTGTCAGAGGGTCAGTACTGAGGGAGTGCCGCACTGTCAGAGGGTCAGTACTGAGGGAGAGCCGCACTGTCAGAGGGTCAGTACTGAGGGGGTGCCGCACTGTCAGAGGGTCAGTACTGAGGGAGTGCTGCACTGTCAGAGGGTCAGTACTGAGGGAGTGCTGCACTGTCAGAGGGTCAGTACTGAGGGAGTGCTGCACTGTCAGAGGGTCAGTACTGAGGGAGTGCCGCACTGTCAGAGGGTCAGTACTGAGGGAGTGCTGCACTGTCAGAGAGTCAGTACTGAGGGAGTGCCGCACTGTCAGAGGGTCAGTACTGAGGGAGTGCCGCACTGTCAGAGGGTCAGTACTGAGGGAGTGCCGCACTGTCAGAGGGTCAGTACTGAGGGAGTGCTGCACTGTCAGAGGGTCAGTACTGAGGGAGCGCTGCACTGTCAGAGGGTCAGTACTGAGGGAGTGCCCGCACTGTCAGAGGGTCAGTACTGAGGGAGTGCTGCACTGTCGGAGGGTCAGTCCTGAGGGAGTGCTGCACTGTCAGAGGGTCAGTACTGAGGGAGTGCCGCACTGTCAGAGGGTCAGTACTGAGGGAGTGCTGGACTGTCAGAGGGTCCGTACTGAGGGAGCGCTGCACTGTCAGAGGGTCAGTACTGAGGGAGTGCCGCACTGTCAGAGGGTCAGTACTGAGGGAGTGCTGCACTGTCGGAGGGTCAGTCCTGAGGGAGTGCTGCACTGTCAGAGGGTCAGTACTGAGGGAGTGCCGCACTGTCAGAGGGTCAGTACTGAGGGAGTGCCGCACTGTCAGAGGGTCAGTACTGAGGGAGTGCTGCACTGTCGGAGGGTCAGTCCTGAGGGAGTGCTGCACTGTCAGAGGGTCAGTACTGAGGGAGTGCCGCACTGTCAGAGGGTCAGTACTGAGGGAGTGCTGGACTGTCAGAGGGTCCGTACTGAATGTGTGGGCCCCCCCAGCCGATATGCCTGCGGATTTTGGAAGGTTCTGATTTGTGTCCCTGTCCAGCGAGCTGTGACCAGGCGACGGTACGAGGATGACGGCATTTCTGACGATGAGATCGAAGGAAAGAGGACGTTTGATCTGGACGAGAAGCTGGAGAGCGGCACGTTCAATGCCACCTTCGTCCGCTTTATGGAGGGGAAAGGTAGACACATCCTTCCTGTCCCGGCTCCCCATTCACCCCACCGCCCCTCTGACGCTCGCCCTCTCTCTCTCTCACTCCCTCTCTCCCTCACTCTCTCTCGCTCCCTTTCTCTCCCTCCCTTTCGCTCCCTCGCTCACTCCCTCTCTCGCGCTCACTCCCTCTCTCGCGCTCACTCCCTCTCTCGCGCTCCCTCTCTCTCACGCGCTCCCTCTCTCTCTCGCGCTCCCTCTCTCTCTCACGCTCCCTCTCTCTCTCGCGCTCCCTCTCTCTCTCGCGCTCCCTCTCTCTCTCGCGCTCCCTCTCTCTCTCGCGCTCCCTCTCTCTCTCGCGCTCCCTCTCTCTCTCGCGCTCCCTCTCTCTCTCGCGCTCCCTCTCTCTCTCGCGCTCCCTCTCTCTCTCGCGCTCCCTCTCTCTCGCGCTCCCTCTCTCTCTCGCGCTCCCTCTCTCTCTCGCGCTCCCTCTCTCTCTCGGCGCTCCCTCTCTCTCTCGCGCTCCATCTCTCTCTCGCGCTCCCTCTCTCTCTCGCGCTCCCTCACTCTCTCGCGCTCCCTCACTCTCTCTCCCTCCCTTTCTCTCCCTCCCTTTCGCTCCCTCGCTCTCACTCCCTCTCTCGCGCTCCCTCTCTCTCTCGCGCTCCCTCTCTCTCTCGCGCTCCCTCTCTCTCTCGCGCTCCCTCTCTCTCTCGCGCTCCCTCTCTCTCTCGCTCTCCCTCTCTCTCGCGCTCCCTCTCTATCTCGCGCTCCCTCCCTCTCTCTCTCTCCCTCACTCTCTCTCCCTCCCTTTCTCTCCCTCCCTTTCGCTCCCTCGCTCTCACTCCCTCTCTCGCGCTCCCTCTCTCTCTCGCGCTCCCTCTCTCTCTCGCGCTTCCCCCCCTCTCTCTCTCTCTCTCTCCCTCACTCTCTCTCCCTCCCTTTCGCTCCCTCGCTCACTCCCTCTCTCGCGCTCCCTCTCTCTCTCGCGCTCCCTCTCTCTCTCGCGCTCCCTCTCTCTCTCGCGCTCCCTCTCTCTCTCGCGCTCCCTTTCTCTCTCGCGCTCCCTCCCTCTCTCGCGCTCCCTCCCTCTCTCGCGCTCCCTCCCTCTCTCTCCCTCCCTCACTCTCTCTCGCTCCCTTTCTCTCCCTCCCTTTCGCTCCCTCGCTCTCACTCCCTCTCTCGCGCTCCCTCTCTCTCTCGCGCTCCCCCTCTCTCTCGCGCTCCCTCCCTCTCTCTCCCTCAGTCTCTCTCCCTCCTTTTCTCTCCTCCCTTCTCTCCCTCCCTTTCTCTCCCTCCCTTTCGCTCCCTCGCTCTCACTCCCTCTGTCCCTCTCTCGCGCTCCCTCTCTCGCGCTCCCTCTCTCGCGCTCCCTCTCTCGCGCTCCCTCTCTCGCGCTCCCTCTCTCGCGCTCCCTCTCTCGCGCTCCCTCTCTCGCGCTCCCTCTCTCGCGCTCCCTCTCTCGCGCTCCCTCTCTCGCGCTCCCTCTCTCGCGCTCCCTCTCTCGCGCTCCCTCTCTCGCGCTCCCTCTCTCGCGCTCCCTCTCTCGCGCTCCCTCTCTCGCGCTCCCTCTCTCGCGCTCCCTCTCTCGCGCTCCCTCTCTCGCGCTCCCTCTCTCGCGCTCCCTCTCTCGCGCTCCCTCTCTCGCGCTCCCTCTCTCGCGCTCCCTCTCTCTCTCGCGCTCCCCCTCTCTCTCGCGCTCCCCCTCTCTCTCGCGCTCCCTCTCTCTCTCGCGCTCCCCCTCTCTCTCGCACTCCCCCTCTCTCTCGCACTCCCTCTCTCTCTCGCGCTCCCCCTCTCTCTCTGCGCTCCCTCTCTCTCTCGCGCTCCCCCTCTCGCGCTCCCCCTCTCTCTCGCGCTCCCCCTCTCTCTCGCGCTCCCTCTCTCTCTCGCGCTCCCTCTCTCTCTCGCGCTCCCTCTCTCTCTCGCGCTCCCTCTCTCTCTCGCGCCTCCCTCTCTCTCTCGCGCTCCCTCTCTCTCTCGCGCTCCCTCTCTCTCTCGCGCTCCCTCTCTCTCTCGCGCTCCCTCTCTCTCTCGCGCTCCCTCTCTCGCGCTCTCCCTCTCTCGCGCTCTCTCTCTCTCGCGCTCCCTCTCTCTCTCGCGCTCCCTCTCTCTCTCTCTCGCGCTCCCTCTCTCTCTCTCTCGCGCTCCATCTCTCTCTCGCGCTCCCTCTCTCTCGCGCTCCCTCTCTCGCGCTCCCTCTCTCGCGCTCCCTCTCTCTCTCGCGCTCCCTCTCTCTCTCGCGCTCCCTCTCTCTCTCGCGCTCCCTCTCTCTCTCGCGCTCCCTCTCTCTCTCGCGCTCCCTCTCTCTCTCGCGCTCCCTCTCTCTCTCGCGCTCCCTCTCTCTCTCGCGCTCCCTCTCTCTCTCGCGCTCCCTCTCTCGCGCTCCCTCTCTCTCTCGCGCTCCCTCTCTCTCTCGCGCTCCCTCTCTCTCTCGCCCTCCCCCCTCTCTCTCGCCCTCCCCCCTCTCTCTCGCCCTCCCCCCTCTCTCTCGCCTCCCCCCTCTCTCTCGCCCTCCCCCCTCTCTGTCGCCCTCCCCCCTCTCTGTCGCCCTCCCCCCTCTCTCTCGCCCTCCCCCCTCTCTCTCGCCCTCCCCCTCTCTCTCGCCCTCCCCCCCTCTCTCTCGCCCTCCCCCCTCTCTCTCGCCCTCCCCCCTCTCTCTCGCCCTCCCCCTCTCTCTCGCCCTCTCCCCTCTCTCTCGCCCTCCCCCCTCTCTCTCGCCCTCCCCCTCTCTCTCGCCCTCCCCCCTCTCTCTCGCCCTCCCCCCTCTCTCTCGCCCTCCCCCCTCTCTCTCGCCCTCCCCCCTCTCTCTCGCCCTCCCCCCTCTCTCTCGCCCTCCCCCCTCTCTCTCGCCCTCCCCCCTCTCTCTCGCCCTCTCCCCTCTCTCTCGCCCTCCCCCCTCTCTCTCGCCCTCCCCCCTCTCTCTCGCCCTCCCCCCCTCTCTCTCGCCCTCCCCCCCTCTCTCTCGCCTCCCCCCTCTCTCTCGCCCTCCCCCCTCTCTCTCGCCCTCCCCCCTCTCTCTCGCCCTCCCCCCTCTCTCTCGCCCTCCCCCCTCTCTCTCGCCCTCCCCCCTCTCTCTCGCCCTCTCCCCTCTCTCTCGCCCTCCCCTCTCTCTCACGCTCCTGTCTCTAACCTGTCGCCCTCTGCCCACAGATTTCACTTTCCAGTACGTCCAGCGAGACGGGTTGCGATCTCCGCTCATCTTCAAGAAGAAAGACGGCCTCGGAATCAAGTGAGTATTTTTTTGGGGGGTGGGGTGGTGGGGCGCCCGTCACGCTCTCTATGCGCAGTCACCCTCAAGGGGAATTCTGGCCTCTCCTGTACAGTCTGGACTTGGTGGGCTTGGCACATCTGGGAGCAGGGGCAGGGGACATTCACCACAACTGTACCCGGTGGAGGGCGGACCTCAGTCAGTACGGAGACGGCGAGACGGCATTTCCAGTGGCTGGCGGGTTCGGGAAGCGGAGGGACACGAATTGAAGAGAATCGGGGAGAGATCCGGGGGCCGGGAGAGACGGGGAGTTTGTATTCTGACACAGCGAGTTGTCATGATCGGGAAGATGGTGTCTGAATCTGCGGAGGAAGCAGATTCAATAGGGACACTCGAAAGGCAGGATTGGAGAGGGATATTGCAAGGTGTAATCAAGATGCCATAAAAGAGAGATCATCATTCATTCCAACCATATATATGTTGACAAAGAGATGCTTACTGGCTCCTTGGAGCGTAGAAGTGTTTTGACTTCGGTAAGCAGGTCAGGGGATCTGAGCGGGATAAAGATGGTGTAATTGATGGGAAGAGCCAGGTAATAGAATCGATACAGTGCAAAAGCAGGCCATTCCCCCATCGGGTCTATCCCGACCCTCTAAAAACACCCTACCGAGGCTCGCTCTGTCCCCATAGTCCTGTCACCCCACCGAACCGACACATTGGCCACTCGGGCTCAATGTTACTGCGGCCAAGAAACATCATCCCAGCAGTCACCGGGTCTGATCCCGGGTCCCTGGCGTGGTGAGGCAGCAGTGCTAACCACTGTCACCGTGCCACCCCGGGTCCCTGGCACTGTGAGGCAGCAGTGCTAACCACTGTCACCGTGCCACCCCCGGGTCCCTGGCACTGTGAGGCAGCAATGCTAATCCCCGTGCTGCCCCGGGTCCCTGGCACTGTGAGGCAGCAGTGCTAATCCCCAAGCTGGCCCGGGTCCCTGGCACTGTGAGGCAGCAATGCTAATCCCCGGGACCCTGGCACTGTGAGGCAGCAGTGCTAATCCCAAGCTGCCCCGGGTCCCTGGCGCTGTGAGGCAGCAGTGCTAATCCCCAAGCTGCCCCGGGTCCCTGGCGCTGTGAGGCAGCAGTGCTAATCCCCGTGCTGCCCCGGGTCCCTGGCACTGTGAGGCAGCAATGCTAATCCCCGTGCTGCCCCGGGTCCCTGGCACTGTGAGGCAGCAGTGCTAATCCCCGGGTCCCTGGCACTGTGAGGCAGCAATGCTAATCCCCGGGACCCTGGCACTGTGAGGCAGCAGTGCTAATCCCCGTGCTGGCCCGGGTCCCTGGCACTGTGAGGCAGCAGTGCTAATCCCCGGGACCCTGGCACTGTGAGGCAGCAGTGCTAATCCCCGTGCTGCCCCGGGTCCCTGGCACTGTGAGGCAGCAGTGCTAATCCCCGGGTCCCTGGCACTGTGAGGCAGCAGTGTTAATCTCCGTGCTGCCCCGGGTCCCTGGCACTGTGAGGCAGCAGTGCTAATCCCCGTGCTGCCCCGGGTCCCTGGCACTGTGAGGCAGCAGTGCTAATCCCCGTGCTGCCCCCGGGTCCCTGGCACTGTGAGGCAGCAATGCTAATCCCCAAGCTGCCCCGGGTCCCTGGCGCTGTGAGGCAGCAGTGCTAATCCCCGTGCTGGCCCGGGTCCCTGGCGCTGTGAGGCAGCAGTGCTAATCCCCGTGCTGCCCCGGGTCCCTGGCACTGTGAGGCAGCAATGCTAATCCCCGTGCTGCCCCGGGTCCCTGGCACTGTGAGGCAGCAATGCTAATCCCCGGACCCTGGCACTGTGAGGCAGCAGTGCTAATCCCCAAGCTGGCCCGGGTCCCTGGCACTGTGAGGCAGCAATGCTAATCCCCGGGACCCTGGCACTGTGAGGCAGCAGTGCTAATCCCCGTGCTGCCCCGGGTCCCCTGGCACTGTGAGGCAGCAATGCTAATCCCCGGGACCCTGGCACTGTGAGGCAGCAGTGCTAATCCCCGTGCTGCCCCGGGTCCCTGGCACTGTGAGGCAGCAATGCTAATCCCCGGGACCCTGGCACTGTGAGGCAGCAGTGCTAATCCCCGTGCTGCCCCGGGTCCCTGGCACTGTGAGGCAGCAGTGCTAATCCCCCGTGCTGCCCCGGGTCCCTGGCACTGTGAGACAGCAGTGCTAATCCCCGGGACCCTGGCACTGTGAGGCAGCAGTGCTAATCCCCGTGCTGCCCCCGGGTCCTGGCACTGTGAGGCAGCAGTGCTAATCCCCGTGCTGCCCCGGGTCCCTGGCACTGTGAGGCAGCAGTGCTAATCCCCAAGCTGGCCCGGGTCCCTGGCACTGTGAGGCAGCAATGCTAATCCCCGGGACCCTGGCACTGTGAGGCAGCAATGCTAATCCCCGTGCTGCCCCGGGTCCCCTGGCACTGAGGCAGCAGTGCTAATCCCCGTGCTGCCCCGGGTCCCTGGCACTGTGAGGCAGCAGTGCTAATCCCCGGGACCCTGGCACTGTGAGGCAGCAATGCTAATCCCCGTGCTGCCCCGGGTCCCTGGCACTGAGGCAGCAGTGCTAATCCCCAAGCTGGCCCGGGTCCCTGGCACTGTGAGGCAGCAATGCTAATCCACGGGACCCTGGCACTGTGAGGCAGCAGTGCTAATCCCCAAGCTGGCCCGGGTCCCTGGCACTGTGAGGCAGCAAAGCTAATCCCCGGGACCCTGGCACTGTGAGGCAGCAGTGCTAATCCCCGTGCTGCCCCGGGTCCCTGGCACTGTGAGGCAGCAGTGCTAATCCCCGTGCTGCCCCGGGTCCCTGGCACTGTGAGGCAGCAGTGCTAATCCCCAAGCTGGCCCGGGTCCCTGGCACTGTGAGGCAGCAATGCTAATCCCCGGGACCCTGGCACTGTGAGGCAGCAGTGCTAATCCCCGTGCTGCCCCGGGTCCCTGGCACTGTGAGGCAGCAATGCTAATCCCCGTGCTGCCCCCGGGTCCCTGGGACTGTGAGGCAGCAGTGCTAATCCCCAAGCTGGCCCGGGTCCCTGGCACTGTGAGGCAGCAATGCTAATCCCCGGGACCCTGGCACTGTGCGGCAGCAGTGCTAATCCCAAGCTGCCCCGGGTCCCTGGCGCTGTGAGGCAGCAGTGCTAATCCCCAAGCTGCCCCGGGTCCCTGGCACTGTGAGGCAGCAGTGCTAATCCCCGTGCTGGCCCGGGTCCCTGGCGCTGTGAGGCAGCAGTGCTAATCCCCAAGCTGCCCCGGGTCCCTGGCACTGTGAGGCAGCAGTGCTAATCCCCGTGCTGGCCCGGGTCCCTGGCGCTGTGAGGCAGCAGTGCTAATCCCCAAGCTGCCCCGGGTCCCTGGCGCTGTGAGGCAGCAGTGCTAATCCCCAAGCTGCCCCGGGTGCCTGGCGCTGTGAGGCAGCAGTGCTAATCCCCAAGCTGCCCCGGGTCCCTGGCACTGTGAGGCAGCAGTGCTAATCCCCAAGCTGCCCCGGGTCCCTGGCGCTGTGAGGCAGCAGTGCTAATCCCCGTGCTGCCCCGGGTCCCTGGCGCTGTGAGGCAGCAGTGCTAATCCCCGTGCTGCCCCGGGTCCCTGGCACTGTGAGGCAGCAGTGCTAATCCCCGTGCTGCCCCGGGTCCCTGGCACTGTGAGGCAGCAGTGCTAATCCCCGTGCTGCCCCGGGTCCCTGGCACTGTGAGGCAGCAGTGCTAATCCCCGTGCTGGCCCGGGTCCCTGGCACTGTGAGGCAGCAGTGCTAATCCCCGTGCTGCCCCCGGGTCCCTGGCACTGTGAGGCAGCAGTGCTAATCCCCGTGCTGGCCCGGGTCCCTGGCGCTGTGAGGCAGCAGTGCTAATCCCCAAGGTGCCCCGGGTCCCTGGCACTGTGAGGCAGCAGTGCTAATCCCCAAGCTGCCCCCGGGTCCCTGGCGCTGTGAGGGCAGCAGTGCTAATCCCCGGGACCCTGGCACTGTGAGGCAGCAGTGCTAATCCCCGTGCTGCCCCGGGTCCCTGGCACTGTGAGGCAGCAGTGCTAATCCCCGTGCTGCCCCGGGTCCCTGGCACTGTGAGGCAGCAGTGCTAATCCCCGTGCTGCCCCGGGTCCCTGGCACTGTGAGGCAGCAGTGCTAATCCCCGTGCTGCCCCGGGTCCCTGGCACTGTGAGGCAGCAGTGCTAATCCCCGTGCTGGCCCGGGTCCCTGGCGCTGTGAGGCAGCAGTGCTAATCCCCAAGCTGCCCCGGGTCCCTGGCGCTGTGAGGCAGCAGTGCTAATCCCCAAGCTGCCCCGGGTCCCTGGCGCTGTGAGGCAGCAGTGCTAATCCCCAAGCTGGCCCGGGTCCCTGGCGCTGTGAGGCAGCAGTGCTAATCCCCGTGCTAATCCCCGGGTCCCTGCGCTGTGAGGCAGCAGTGCTA
The DNA here is from genome assembly GCF_047496885.1 of Scyliorhinus torazame. NCBI lineage: Eukaryota > Metazoa > Chordata > Chondrichthyes > Carcharhiniformes > Scyliorhinidae > Scyliorhinus > Scyliorhinus torazame. The sequence goes on along the minus strand of NC_092710.1, from coordinate 7,575,157 downwards.
ATCCCCTGGACCCTGGCACTGTGAGGCAGCAGTGCTAATCCCCGTGCTGCCCCGGGTCCCTGGCGCTGTGAGGCAGCAGTGCTAATCCCCAAGCTGGCCCGGGTCCCTGGCACTGTGAGGCAGCAGTGCTAATCCCCGTGCTGCCCCGGGTCCCTGGCGCTGTGAGGCAGCAGTGCTAATCCCCAAGCTGCCCCGGGTCCCTGGCGCTGTGAGGCAGCAGTGCTAATCCCCAAGCTGCCCCGGGTCCCTGGCACTGTGAGGCAGCAGTGCTAATCCCCAAGCTGCCCCGGGTCCCTGGCACTGTGAGGCAGCAGTGCTAATCCCCGGGACCTGGCACTGTGAGGCAGCAGTGCTAATCCCCAAGCTGCCCCGGGTCCCTGGCACTGTGAGGCAGCAGTGCTAATCCCCAAGCTGCCCCGGGTCCCTGGCACTGTGAGGCAGCAGTGCTAATCCCCGTGCTGCCCCGGGTCCCTGGCACTGTGAGGCAGCAGTGCTAATCCCCGGGACCCTGGCACTGTGAGGCAGCAGTGCTAATCCCCAAGCTGCCCCGGGTCCCTGGCGCTGTGAGGCAGCAGTGCTAATCCCCGTGCTGCCCCGGGTCCCTGGCACTGTGAGGCAGCAGTGCTAATCCCCGGGACCCTGGCACTGTGAGGCAGCAGTGCTAATCCCCAAGCTGCCCCGGGTCCCTGGCACTGTGAGGCAGCAGTGCTAATCCCCGGGACCCTGGCACTGTGAGGCAGCAGTGCTAATCCCCAAGCTGCCCCGGGTCCCTGGCGCTGTGAGGCAGCAGTGCTAATCCCCAAGCTGCCCCGGGTCCCTGGCGCTGTGAGGCAGTAGTGCTAATCCCCAAGCTGCCCCGGGTCCCTGGCGCTGTGAGGCAGCAGTGCTAATCCCCAAGCTGCCCCGGGTCCCTGGCGCTGTGAGGCAGCAGTGCTAATCCCCAAGCTGCCCCGGGTCCCTGGCACTGTGAGGCAGCAGTGCTAATCCCCAAGCTGCCCCGGGTCCCTGGCGCTGTGAGGCAGCAGTGCTAATCCCCAAGCTGGCCCGGGTCCCTGGCGCTGTGAGGCAGCAGTGCTAATCCCCGTGCTGGCCCGGGTCCCTGGCACTGTGAGGCAGCAGTGCTAATCCCCGGGACCCTGGCACTGTGAGGCAGCAGTGCTAATCCCCAAGCTGCCCCGGGTCCCTGGCACTGTGAGGCAGCAGTGCTAATCCCCAAGCTGCCCCGGGTCCCTGGCACTGTGAGGCAGCAGTGCTAATCCCCAAGCTGCCCCGGGTCCCTGGCGCTGTGAGGCAGCAGTGCTAATCCCCGGGTCCCTGGCACTGTGAGGCAGCAGTGCTAATCCCCGGGACCCTGGCACTGTGAGGCAGCAATGCTAATCCCCCGGGACCCTGGCACTGTGAGGCAGCAGTGCTAATCCCCGTGCTGCCCCGGGTCCCTGGCACTGTGAGGCAGCAGTGCTAATCCCCATGCTGCCCCCGGGTCCCTGGCACTGTGAGGCAGCAGTGCTAATCCCCATGCTGCCCCGGGTCCCTGGCGCTGTGAGGCAGCAGTGCTAATCCCCAAGCTGCCCCGGGTCCCTGGCGCTGTGAGGCAGCAGTGCTAATCCCCGTGCTGCCCCGGGTCCCTGGCGCTGTGAGGCAGCAGTGCTAATCCCCGTGCTGGCCCGGGTCCCTGGCACTGTGAGGCAGCAGTGCTAATCCCCGGGACCCTGGCACTGTGAGGCAGCAATGCTAATCCCCGGGACCCTGGCACTGTGAGGCAGCAGTGCTAATCCCCAAGCTGCCCCGGGTCCCTGGCACTGTGAGGCAGCAGTGCTAATCCCCAGCTGCCCCGGGTCCCTGGCACTGTGAGGCAGCAGTGCTAATCCCCGTGCTGCCCGGGTCCCTGGCACTGTGAGGCAGCAGTGCTAATCCCCATGCTGCCCCGGGTCCCTGGCACTGTGAGGCAGCAGTGCTAATCCCCGTGCTGGCCCGGGTCCCTGGCACTGTGAGGCAGCAGTGCTAATCCCCGTGCTGGCCCGGGTCCCTGGCACTGTGAGGCAGCAGTGCTAATCCCCGTGCTGGCCCGGGTCCCTGGCACTGTGAGGCAGCAGTGCTAATCCCCGTGCTGGCCCGGGTCCCTGGCACTGTGAGGCAGCAGTGCTAATCCCCGTGCTGGCCCGGGTCCCTGGCGCTGTGAGTCAGCAGTGCTAATCCCCATGCTGCCCCGGGTCCCTGGCACTGTGAGGCAGCAGTGCTAATCCCCGTGCTGCCCCGGGTCCCTGGCACTGTGAGGCAGCAGTGCTAATCTCCGTGCTGCCCCGGGTCCCTGGCACTGTGAGGCAGCAGTGCTAATCCCCGTGCTGCCCCCGGGTCCCTGGCACTGTGAGGCAGCAGTGCTAATCCCCGTGCTGGCCCGGGTCCCTGGCACTGTGAGGCAGCAGTGCTAATCCCCGTGCTGGCCCGGGTCCCTGGCACTGTGAGGCAGCAGTGCTAATCCCCAAGCTGCCCCCGGGTCCCTGGCACTGTGAGGCAGCAGTGCTAATCCCCAAGCTGCCCCGGGACCCTGGCACTGTGAGGCAGCAATGCTAATCCCCGTGCTGCCCCGGGTCCCTGGCACTGTGAGGCAGCAGTGCTAATCCCCGTGCTGCCCCGGGTCCCTGGCACTGTGAGGCAGCAGTGCTAATCCCCGTGCTGCCCCGGGGTCCCTGGCGCTGTGAGGCAGCAGTGCTAATCCCCGTGCTGCCCGGGTCCCTGGCACTGTGAGGCAGCAATGCTAATCCCCGTGCTGCCCCGGGTCCCTGGCACTGTGAGGCAGCAGTGCTAATCCCCGTGCTGGCCCGGGTCCCTGGCACTGTGAGGCAGCAATGCTAATCCCCGGGACCCTGGCACTGTGAGGCAGCAGTGCTAATCCCCAAGCTGCCCCGGGTCCCTGGCGCTGTGAGGCAGCAGTGCTAATCCCCAAGCTGCCCCGGGTCCCTGGCGCTGTGAGGCAGCAGTGCTAATCCCCGTGCTGGCCCGGGTCCCTGGCACTGTGAGGCAGCAGTGCTAATCCCCGTGCTGCCCCGGGTCCCTGGCGCTGTGAGGCAGCAGTGCTAATCCCCGTGCTGGCCCGGGTCCCTGGCACTGTGAGGCAGCAGTGCTAATCCCCGTGCTGCCCCGGGTCCCTGGCGCTGTGAGGCAGCAGTGCTAATCCCCGTGCTGCCCCGGGTCCCTGGCACTGTGAGGCAGCAGTGCTAATCCCCAAGCTGCCCCGGGTCCCTGGCACTGTGAGGCAGCAGTGCTAATCCCCGTGCTGGCCCGGGTCCCTGGCACTGTGAGGCAGCAGTGCTAATCCCCAAGCTGCCCCGGGTCCCTGGCACTGTGAGGCAGCAGTGCTAATCCCCGTGCTGCCCCGGGTCCCTGGCACTGTGAGGCAGCAGTGCTAATCCCCGGGACCCTGGCACTGTGAGGCAGCAGTGCTAATCCCCGTGCTGCCCCGGGACCCTGGCACTGTGAGGCAGCAGAGTCTGTAGCAGGCAGCTCAGCTTTTAGTTTTGCTCGGAGCTTGAAGCTGAGATGGGGAATTTGACAACGTTAAGCAAATTTGACCCTTCGTATCCAAAAATAGACCTTCCACAGATAGAGCTAGCACGGGGTTGATCGGCTGAATGGACTCTCTCACCACATGCCTGATGTCCTGTCTTTCTGTGTCTCTCTCCCTCGTGCAGGATGCCAGATCCAGATTTCAGTGTCAATGACGTGAAGATGTTCGTGGGTGAGTACACTTTCTCCAAGGTCACAACGTCAACTTCATTGTCCGCTTGGAAGTGGGCGGATGGAGAGGTGCAAGGGGCTGCGGGCACGGGTCATAGCGCACTCGCCCTCTCTTCGCGCTCTCTCTCCCATCCCACGACCCTTCACCTTTTGTTGTTTGGTATTGGGCAGGGAGCCGGAGGATGGTCGACGTGATGGACGTCAACACACAGAGGGGCATCGAGATGACGATGGCGCAGTGGGTGAAGTACTACGAGACGCCCGCCGCAGAGAGGGAGAAACTGTACAACGTCATCAGCCTGGAGTTCAGCCACACACGGCTGGAGAATATCGTCCATCGCCGGCCACGGTGAGGAGCCCTGCGGAGCAACAGACCTTCCCCACCCCCACTTATCACGGTCACACCCCTCCTCCACCCTGTGTGACCCTCCCTCCGCCACACTCTCACCACAGCCCTAACCACTCGCTGTGAGACCCTGCCTCCTCCACACTCTCACACAGTCCATTCCACACCCTAACCACTCGCTGTGTGACCCTGCCTCCTCCACACTCTCACACAGTCCATTCCACACCCTAACCACTCGCTGTGTGACCCTGCCTCCTCCACACTCTCACACAGTCCATTCCACACCCTAACCACGTCGCTGTGTGACCCTGCCTCCTCCACACTCTCACACAGTCCATTCACACCCTAACCACTCGCTGTGTGACCCTGCCTCCTCCACACTCTCACACAGTCCATTCCACACCCTAACCACTCACTGTGTGACCCTGCCTCCTCCACACTCTCACACAGTCCATTCCACACCCTAACCACTCGCTGTGTGACCCTGCCTCCTCCACACTCTCACACAGTCCACACCCTAACCACTCGCTGTGTGACCCTGCCTCCTCCACACTCTCACACAGTCCATTCCACACCCTAACCACTCGCTGTGTGACCCTGCCTCCTCCACACTCTCACACAGTCCATTCCACACCCTAACCACTCGCTGTGTGACCCTGCCTCCTCCACACTCTCACACATCCATTCCACACCCTAACCACTCGCTGTGTGACCCTGCCTCCTCCACACTCTCACACAGTCCATTCCACACCCTAACCACTCGCTGTGTGACCCTGCCTCCTCCACACTCTCACACAGTCCATTCCACACCCTATCCACTCGCTGTGTGACCCTGCCTCCTCCACACTCTCACACAGTCCATTCCACACCCTAACCACTCGCTGTGTGACCCTGCCTCCTCCACACTCTCACACAGTCCATTCCACACCCTAACCACTCGCTGTGTGACCCTGCCTCCTCCACACTCTCACACAGTCCATTCCACACCCTAACCACTCGCTGTGTGACCCTGCCTCCTCCACACTCTCACACAGTCCACACCCTAACCACTCGCTGTGTGACCCTGCCTCCTCCACACTCTCACACAGCCCATTCCACACCCTAACCCCTCGCTGTGTGACCCTGCCTCCTCCACACTCTCACACAGTCCATTCCACACCCTAACCACTCGCTGTGTGACCCTGCCTCCTCCACACTCTCACACAGTCCATTCCACACCCTAACCACTCGCTGTGTGACCCTGCCTCCTCCACACTCTCACACAGTCCATTCCACACCCTAACCACTCGCTGTGTGACCCTGCCTCCTCCACACTCTCACACAGTCCACACCCTAACCACTCACTGTGTGACCCTGCCTCCTCCACACTCTCACACAGTCCATTCCACACCCTAACCACTCGCTGTGTGGACCCTGCCTCCTCCACACTCTCACACAGTCCATTCCACACCCTAACCACTCGCTGTGTGACCCTGCCTCCTCCACACTCTCACACAGTCCATTCCACACCCTAACCACTCACTGTGTGACCCTGCCTCCTCCACACTCTCACACAGTCCATTCCACACCCTAACCACTCGCTGTGTGACCCTGCCTCCTCCACACTCTCACACAGTCCATTCCACACCCTAACCACTCGCTGTGTGACCCTGCCTCCTCCACACTCTCACACAGTCCACACCCTAACCACTCGCTGTGTGACCCTGCCTCCTCCACACTCTCACACAGTCCATTCCACACCCTAACCACTCGCTGTGTGACCCTGCCTCCTCCACACTCTCACACAGTCCATTCCACACCCTAACCACTCACTGTGTGACCCTGCCTCCTCCACACTCTCACACAGTCCATCCACACCCTAACCACTCACTGTGTGACCCTGCCTCCTCCACACTCTCACACAGTCCATTCCACACCCTAACCACTCGCTGTGTGACCCTGCCTCCTCCACACTCTCACACAGTCCATTCCACACCCTAACCACTCGCTGTGTGACCCTGCCTCCTCCACACTCTCACACAGTCCATTCCACACCCTAACCACTCGCTGTGTGACCCTGCCTCCTCCACACTCTCACACAGTCCATTCCACACCCTAACCACTCGCTGTGTGACCCTGCCTCCTCCACACTCTCACACAGTCCATTCCACACCCTAACCACTCGCTGTGTGACCCTGCCTCCTCCACACTCTCACACAGTCCATTCCACACCCTAACCACTCGCTGTGTGACCCTGCCTCCTCCACACTCTCACACAGTCCATTCCACACCCTAACCACTCGCTGTGTGACCCTGCCTCCTCCACACTCTCACACAGTCCATTCCACACCCTAACCACTCGCTGTGTGACCCTGCCTCCTCCACACTCTCACACAGTCCATTCCACACCCTAACCACTCGCTGTGTGACCCTGCCTCCTCACACTCTCACACAGTCCATTCCACACCCTCCACACCCTAACCACTCGCTGTGTGACCCTGCCTCCTTCCACACTCACACAGTCCATTCCACACCCTAACCACTCGCTGTGTGACCCTGCCTCCTCCACACACTCACACAGTCCACACCCTAACCACACTCGCTGTGTGACCCTGCCTCCTCCACACTCTCACACAGTCCATTCCACACCCTAACCACTCGCTGTGTGACCCTGCCTCCTCCACACTCTCACACAGTCCCATTCCACACCCTAACCACTCGCTGTGTGACCCTGCCTCCTCCACACTCTCACACAGTCCATTCCACACCCTAACCACTCGCTGTGTGACCCTGCCTCCTCCACACTCTCACACAGTCCATTCCACACCCTAACCACTCGCTGTGTGACCCTGCCTCCTCCACACTCTCACACAGTCCATTCCACACCCTAACCACTCGCTGTGTGACCCTGCCTCCACACTCTCACACAGTCCATTCCACACCCTAACCACTCGCTGTGTGACCCTGCCTCCTCCACACTCTCACACAGTCCATTCCACACCCGAACCACTCGCTGTGTGACCCTGCCTCCTCCACACTCTCACACAGTCCATTCCACACCCTAACCACTCGCTGTGTGACCCTGCCTCCTCCACACTCTCACACAGTCCATTCCACACCCTAACCACTCGCTGTGTGACCCTGCCTCCTCCACACTCTCACACAGTCCACACCCTAACCACTCACTGTGTGACCCTGCCTCCTCCACACTCTCACACAGTCCATTCCACACCCTAACCACTCGCTGTGTGACCCTGCCTCCTCCACACTCTCACACAGTCCATTCCACACCCTAACCACTCACTGTGTGACCCTGCCTCCTCCACACTCTCACACAGTCCATTCCACACCCTAACCACTCACTGTGTGACCCTGCCTCCTCCACACTCTCACACAGTCCATTCCACACCCTAACCACTCGCTGTGTGACCCTGCCTCCTCCACACTCTCACACAGTCCATTCCACACCCTAACCACTCGCTGTGTGACCCTGCCTCCTCCACACTCTCACACAGTCCATTCCACACCCTAACCACTCGCTGTGTGACCCTGCCTCCTCCACACTCTCACACAGTCCATTCCACACCCCCTAACCACTCGCTGTGTGACCCTGCCTCCTCCACACTCTCACACAGTCCATTCCACACCCTAACCCCTCGCTGTGTGACCCTGCCTCCTCCACACTCTCACACAGTCCATTCCACACCCTAACCACTCGCTGTGTGACCCTGCCTCCTCCACACTCTCACACAGTCCATTCCACACCCTAACCACTCGCTGTGTGACCCTGCCTCCTCCACACTCTCACACAGTCCACACCCTAACCACCTCGCTGTGTGACCCTGCCTCCTCCACACTCTCACACAGTCCATTCCACAGCCTAACCACCCCTTTGTGCCAAGTGTTGGGACACACCACATGCTGCCTGCCCTCTGTATGTGATTTGCTGTCTCCTGACGTTTTCCCTTGATGCTGGTCTGCAGGTGGACCTGGTGGACTGGGTGGATAATATTTGGCCCCGACATCTGAAGGAAAGGCAGACTGAGTCGACAAACGCTATCATTCAAATGAAGTACCCCAAAGTCAGGAAGTATGTCTCTCGCTCTCTCTCCCCGCCTCTCTCGCTCCCACTCCCCGCCGCTCTCTTGCTCTCTCTCCCCGTCTCTCTCGCTCTCTCTCCCCGCCTCTCTCTCGCTCCCTCTCCCAGTCTCTCTCGCTCTCTCTCCCCGTCTCTCTCTTGCTCTCTCTCCCCGCCTCTCTCGCTCTCTCTCCCCGTCTCTCTCTCGCTCACTCTCCCCGTCTCTCTCTCGCTCTCTCTCCCCGTCTCTCTCTCTCTCCCCGCCTCTCTCTCGCTCTCTCTCCCCGTCTCTCACTCTCTCTCCCCGTCTCCCTCCCTCTCTCTCCCCGTCTCTCTCTCCCCGTCTCCCTCGCACTCTCTCTCCCCGTCTCCCTCGCGCTCTCTCTCCCCGTCTCCCTCGCGCTCTCTCTCCCCGTCTCCCTCGCGCTCTCTCTCCCCGTCTCCCTCGCGCTCTCTCTCCCCGTCTCCCTCGCGCTCTCTCTCCCCGTCTCCCTCGCGCTCTCTCTCCCCGTCTCCCTCGCGCTCTCTCTCCCCGTCTCCCTCGCGCTCTCTCTCCCCGTCTCCCTCGCGCTCTCTCTCCCCGTCTCCCTCGCGCTCTCTCTCCCCGTCTCCCTCGCGCTCTCTCTCCCCGTCTCCCTCGCGCTCTCTCTCCCCGTCTCCCTCGCGCTCTCTCTCCCCGTCTCCCTCGCGCTCTCTCTCCCCGTCTCCCTCGCGCTCTCTCTCCCCGTCTCCCTCGCGCTCTCTCTCCCCGTCTCCCTCGCGCTCTCTCTCTCCCCGTCTCCCTCGCGCTCTCTCTCCCCGTCTCCCTCGCGCTCTCTCTCCCCGTCTCCCTCGCGCTCTCTCTCCCCGTCTCCCTCGCGCTCTCTCTCCCCGTCTCCCTCGCGCTCTCTCTCCCCGTCTCCCTCGCGCTCTCTCTCCCCGTCTCCCTCGCGCTCTCTCTCCCCGTCTCCCTCGCGCTCTCTCTCCCCGTCTCCCTCGCGCTCTCTCTCCCCGTCTCCCTCGCGCTCTCTCTCCCCGTCTCCCTCGCGCTCTCTCTCCCCGTCTCCCTCGCGCTCTCTCTCCCCGTCTCCCTCGCGCTCTCTCTCCCCGTCTCCCTCGCGCTCTCTCTCCCCGACTCCCTCGCGCTCTCTCTCCCCGTCTCCCTCGCGCTCTCTCTCCCCGTCTCCCTCGCGCTCTCTCTCCCCGTCTCCCTCGCGCTCTCTCTCCCCGTCTCCCTCGCGCTCTCTCTCCCCGTCTCCCTCGCGCTCTCTCTCCCCCGTCTCCCTCGCGCGCTCTCTCCCCGTCTCCCTCGCGCGCTCTCTCCCCGTCTCCCTCGCGCGCTCTCTCCCCGTCTCCCTCGCGCTCGCTCTCCCCGTCTCCCTCGCGCTCTCTCTCCCCGTCTCCCTCGCGCTCTCTCTCCCCGTCTCCCTCGCGCTCTCTCTCCCCGTCTCCCTCGCGCTCTCTCTCCCCGTCTCCCTCGCGCGCTCTCTCCCCGTCTCCCTCGCGCTCTCTCTCCCCGTCTCCCTCGCGCTCTCTCTCCCCGTCTCCCTCGCGCTCTCTCTCCCCGTCTCCCTCGCGCTCTCTCTCCCCGTCTCCCTCGCGCTCTCTCTCCCCGTCTCCCTCGCGCTCTCTCTCCCCGTCTCCCTCGCGCTCTCTCTCCCCGTCTCCCTCGCGCTCTCTCTCCCCGACTCCCTCGCGCTCTCTCTCCCCGTCTCCCTCGCGCTCTCTCTCCCCGTCTCCCTCGCGCTCTCTCTCCCCGTCTCCCTCGCGCTCTCTCTCCCCGTCTCCCTCGCGCTCTCTCTCCCCGTCTCCCTCGCGCGCTCTCTCCCCGTCTCCCTCGCGCTCTCTCTCCCCGTCTCCCTCGCGCTCTCTCTCCCCGTCTCCCTCGCGCTCTCTCTCCCCGTCTCCCTCGCGCTCTCTCTCCCCGTCTCCCTCGCGCTCTCTCTCCCCGTCTCCCTCGCGCTCTCTCTCCCCGTCTCCCTCGCGCTCTCTCTCCCCGTCTCCCTCGCGCTCTCTCTCCCCGTCTCCCTCGCGCTCTCTCTCCCCGTCTCCCTCGCGCTCTCTCTCCCCGTCTCCCTCGCGCTCTCTCTCCCCGTCTCCCTCGCGCTCTCTCTCCCCGTCTCCCTCGCGCTCTCTCTCCCCGTCTCCCTCGCGCTCTCTCTCCCCGTCTCCCTCGCGCTCTCTCTCCCCGTCTCCCTCGCGCTCTCTCTCCCCGTCTCCCTCGCGCTCTCTCTCCCCGTCTCCCTCGCGCTCTCTCTCCCCGTCTCCCTCGCGCTCTCTCTCCCCGTCTCCCTCGCGCTCTCTCTCCCCGTCTCCCTCGCGCTCTCTCTCCCCGTCTCCCTCGCGCTCTCTCTCCCCGTCTCTCGCGCTCTCTCTCCCCGTCTCTCGCGCTCTCTCTCCCCGTCTCTCGCGCTCTCTCTCCCCGTCTCTCTCGCTCTCTCTCCCCGTCTCTCTCGCTCTCTCTCCCCGCCTCTCTCGCTCTCTCTCCCCGCCTCTCTCGCTCTCTCTCCCCGCCTCTCTCGCTCTCTCTCCCCGCCTCTCTCGCTCTCTCTCCCCGCCTCTCTCGCTCTCTCTCCCCGCCTCTCTCGCTCTCTCTCCCCGCCTCTCTCGCTCTCTCTCCCCGCCTCTCTCGCTCTCTCTCCCCGCCTCTCTCGCTCTCTCTCCCCGCCTCTCTCGCTCTCTCTCCCCGCCTCTCTCGCTCTCTCTCCCCGCCTCTCTCGCTCTCTCTCCCCGCCTCTCTCGCTCTCTCTCCCCGCCTCTCTCGCTCTCTCTCCCCGCCTCTCTCGCTCTCTCTCCCCGCCTCTCTCGCTCTCTCTCCCCGCCTCTCTCGCTCTCTCTCCCCGCCTCTCTCGCTCTCTCTCCCCGCCTCTCTCGCTCTCTCTCCCCGCCTCTCTCGCTCTCTCTCCCCGCCTCTCTCGCTCTCTCTCCCCGCCTCTCTCGCTCTCTCTCCCCGCCTCTCTCGCTCTCTCTCCCCGCCTCTCTCGCTCTCTCTCCCCGCCTCTCTCGCTCTCTCTCCCCGCCTCTCTCGCTCTCTCTCTCCCCGCCTCTCTCGCTCTCCTCTCCCCGCCTCTCTCGCTCTCTCTCCCCGCCTCTCTCGCTCTCTCTCCCCGCCTCTCTCGCTCTCTCTCCCCGCCTCTCTCGCTCTCTCTCCCCGCCTCTCTCGCTCTCTCTCCCCGCCTCTCTCGCTCTCTCTCCCCGCCTCTCTCGCTCTCTCTCCCCGCCTCTCTCGCTCTCTCTCTCCCCGCCTCTCTCGCTCTCTCTCCCCGCCTCTCTCGCTCTCTCTCCCCGCCTCTCTCGCTCTCTCTCCCCGCCTCTCTCGCTCTCTCTCCCCCGCCTCTCTCGCTCTCTCTCCCCGCCTCTCTCGCTCTCTCTCCCCGCCTCTCTCGCTCTCTCTCCCCGCCTCTCTCGCTCTCTCTCCCCGCCTCTCTCGCTCTCTCTCCCCGCCTCTCTCGCTCTCTCTCCCCGCCTCTCTCGCTCTCTCTCCCCGCCTCTCTCGCTCTCTCTCCCCGCCTCTCTCGCTCTCTCTTCCCCCCCCCCCCCCCCCCCCCCCCCCCCACCTTCTTTTCCCCCTCTTCCCCTGCTGCTGCCCAAGTGCCCAATGATTCAGGTTGCTGCTCTACCTAACTGCTCCTTTTCCCCCCTCCTTGGTAGGTACTGTTTAATGAGCGTTCGAGGGTGCTACACAGATTTTCACATCGACTTTGGTGGCACGTCAGTGTGGTATCACATCCATCGAGGGGGCAAGGTAAGGCACTGCTTGGGATAGATGCCTCCTCCTTGCCTGCTGCCACCCTGCCAGCATGGCTAGCTCGCTGAGCGCGTGGGCAAACCAATGGCAGATGCAGTTTAATTTGGACAAGTGTGAGGTTATTCACTTTGGAAGCAAAAACAGGAAAGTCAATTCCTACCTGAATGGTTGTAAATTGGGAGAGGGGAGTGTGCAGCGGGACCTGGGTGTCCTTGTGCACCAGTCGCTGAAGGTAAGCAGGCAGGTGCAGCAGGCAGTAAAGAAGGCTAATGCTATGTTGGCCTTCATTGCGAGAGGATTCGAGTATAGAAGCAGGGATGTGTTGCTGCAATTGTACAGGACCTTGGTGAGGCCACACCTGGAGTATTGTGGGCAGTTCTGGTCTCCTTCTCTGAGGAAGGATGTTCTTGCTATGGAGGGAGAGCGGCGAAGGTTTACCAGACTGATTCCTGGGATGGCGGGACTGACGTACGAGGAGAGATTGACGAGGTTGGGATTGTTCTCGCTGGAGTTCAGAAGAATGAGGGGGGATCTCACAGAGATTATAAAATTCTAACAGGACTGGACAGGGAAGATGTTCCCGATCGTGGGTGTGTCCAGAACCAGGGGTCACAGCCTGAGGATTCAGGTAAACCATTTCGGACAGAGATAAGGAGACATTTCTTCACCCGGAGAGTGGTGGGCCTGTAGAACTCATTCCCACAGGAAGTAGTTGATGCTAAAACAGAGATGGGGAGGAATTTCTTCAGCCAGAGGGTGGTGAATCTGTGGAACTCTTTGCCGCAGAAGGCTGTGGAGGCCAAATCACTGAGTGTCTTTAAGACAGAGATAGATAGGCTCTTGATGAATAAGGGGATCGGGGGTTATGGGGAGAAGGCAGGAGAATGGGGATGAGAAAATATCAGCCATGATTGAAAATGGCGGAGCAGACTCGAGGGGCCGAGTGGCCTAATTCTGCTCCTGTGTCTCATGGTCTTAAGACATTGTGTCTTTTCGAGAAACAGTTCGATATCGCGCTTGGGGTTAAGGGGATGAGAGGATCTGGGGGACATTGTGCTATTGAGTTGGATGATGAGCTATGTAATGAGTCGGGGAGCAGGTTCGAAAGGCCTCCTCCTAGTTTGTGTGTTTATGTGAGTGGCCCTGAACTCTCGGGTAACTGCCTCCCTTTCTGTGTCCATAGATCTTCTGGCTAATCCCCCCCACTCCCCTCAACCTGGAGATCTACGAGAGCTGGGTGCTGTCCGGGAAACAAGGCGACATCTTCCTCGGGGACAAGGTGGAGAAATGCCAGCGGATTGAACTGAAGCAGGGTTACACCTTCCTCATTCCCTCAGGTAAGCGCCCCTCACAGCGGGCTGCCAAGGGGGAGGGGACCATGTGTCCCGGGGAGAAGGCGCGCACAGCGATCCACAATCCTGGCAATGCCCCGAGTGGGAGGCTGACATCCCGGCGAGTGAGGAACGCGTTCCCGCTCCCGCGGACTGACTCAGGCACTCCAAACGCCGAGGCAGCCCAGAGCGTCCCCGTTACCCCCACCCGTCTCTGCCCCTCGCTCGCTGCCCAGAGCGTCCCCGTTACCCCCACCCGTCTTTGCCCCTCCCTCGCTGCCCACAGCGTCCCCGTTACCCCCACCCGTCTCTGCCCCTCCCTCGCTGCCCAGAGCGTCCCCGTTACCCCCACCCGTCTCTGCCCCTCCCTCACTGCCCACAGCGTCCCCGTTACCCCCACCCGTCTCTGCCCCTCGCTGCCCAGAGCGTCCCCGTTACCCCCACCCGTCTCTGCCCCTCGCTGCCCAGAGCGTCCCCGTTACCCCCACCCGTCTCTGCCCCTCCCTCGCTGCCCAGAGCGTCCCCGTTACCCCCACCCGTCTCTGCCCCTCCCTCGCTGCCCAGAGCGTCCCCGTTACCCCCACCCGTCTCTGCCCCTCGCTGCCCAGAGCGTCCCCGTTACCCCCACCCGTCTCTGCCCCTCGCTGCCCAGAGCGTCCCCGTTACCCCACCCGTCTCTGCCCCTCCCTCGCTGCCCAGAGCGTCCCCGTTACCCCCACCCGTCTCTGCCCCTCCCTCGCTGCCCAGAGCGTCCCCGTTACCCCCACCCGTCTCTGCCCCTCGCTGCCCAGAGCGTCCCCGTTACCCCCACCCGTCTCTGCCCCTCCCTCGCTGCCCAGAGCGTCCCCGTTACCCCCACCCGTCTCTGCCCCTCCCTCGCTGCCCAGAGCGTCCCCGTTACCCCCACCCGTCTCTGCCCCTCCCTCGCTGCCCAGAGCGTCCCCGTTACCCCCACCCGTCTCTGCCCCTCGCTGCCCAGAGCGTCCCCGTTACCCCCACCCGTCTCTGCCCCTCGCTGCCCAGAGCGTCCCCGTTACCCCCACCCGTCTCTGCCCCTCGCTGCCCAGAGCGTCCCCGTTACCCCCACCCGTCTCTGCCCCTCTCTGCCCAGAGCGTCCCCGTTACCCCCACCCGTCTCTGCCCCTCCCTCGCTGCCCAGAGCGTCCCCGTTACCCCCACCCGTCTCTGCCCCTCCCTCACTGCCCACAGCGTCCCCGTTACCCCCACCCGTCTCTGCCCCTCGCTGCCCAGAGCGTCCCCGTTACCCCCACCCGTCTCTGCCCCTCGCTGCCCAGAGCGTCCCCGTTACCCCCACCCGTCTCTGCCCCTCTCTGCCCAGAGCGTCCCCGTTACCCCCACCCGTCTCTGCCCCTCCCTCGCTGCCCACAGCGTCCCCGTTACCCCCACCCGTCTCTGCCCCTCCCTCACTGCCCACAGCGTCCCCGTTACCCCCACCCGTCTCTGCCCCTCGCTGCCCAGAGCGTCCCCGTTACCCCCACCCGTCTCTGCCCCTCGCTGCCCAGAGCGTCCCCGTTACCCCCACCCGTCTCTGCCCCTCGCTGCCCAGAGCGTCCCCGTTACCCCCACCCGTCTCTGCCCCTCGCTGCCCAGAGCGGTCCCGTTACCCCACCCGTCTCTGCCCCTCCCTCGCTGCCCAGAGCGTCCCCGTTACCCCCACCCGTCTCTGCCCCTCCCTCGCTGCCCAGAGCGTCCCCGTTACCCCCACCCGTCTCTGCCCCTCGCTGCCCAGAGTGTCCCCGTTACCCCCACCCGTCTCTGCCCCTCTCTGCCCAGAGAGTCCCCGTTACCCCCACCCGTCTCTGGCCCTCCCTCACTGCCCAGAGCGTCCCCGTTACCCCCACCCGTCGCTGCCCAGAGTGTCCCCGTTACCCCCACCCGTCTCTGCCCCTCTCTGCCCAGAGCGTCCCCGTTACCCCCACCCGTCTCTGCCCCTCCCTCGCTGCCCAGAGCGTCCCCGTTACCCCCACCCGTCTCTGCCCCTCCCTCGCTGCCCAGAGCGTCCCCGTTACCCCCACCCGTCTCTGCCCCTCCCTCGCTGCCCAGAGCGTCCCCGTTACCCCCACCCGTCTCTGCCCCTCTCTGCCCAGAGCGTCCCCGTTACCCCCACCCGTCTCTGGCCCTCCCTCACTGCCCAGAGCGTCCCCGTTACCCCCACCCGTCTCTGCCCCACCCTCGCTGCCCACAGCGTCCCCGTTACCCCCACCCGTCTCTGCCCCTCGCTGCCCAGAGCGTCCCCGTTACCCCCACCCGTCTCTGCCCCTCCCTCGCTGCCCACAGCGTCCCCGTTACCCCCACCCGTTTCTGCCCCTCCCTCGCTGCCCAGAGCGTCCCCGTTACCCCCACCCGTCTCTGCGTCTCGCTGCCCAGAGCGTCCCCGTTACCCCCACCCGTCTCTGCCCCTCCCTCGCAGCCCAGAGCGTCCCCGTTACCCCCACCCGTCTCTGCCCCTCGCTGCCCACAGCGTCCCCGTTACCCCCACCCGTTTCTGCCCCTCCCTCGCTGCCCAGAGCGTCCCCGTTACCCCCACCCGTCTCTGCGTCTCGCTGCCCAGAGCGTCCCCGTTACCCCCACCCGTCTCTGCCCCTCCCTCGCTGCCCAGAGCGTCCCCGTTACCCCCACCCGTCTCTGCCCCTCCCTCGCTGCCCAGAGCATCCCCGTTACCCCCACCCGTCTCTGCCCCTCCCTCGCTGCCCAGAGCGTCCCCGTTACCCCCACCCGTCTCTGCCCCTCCCTCGCTGCCCAGAACGTCTCCGTTACCCCCACCCGTCTCTGCCCCTCCCTCGCTGCCCACAGCGTCCCCGTTACCCCCACCCGTCTCTGCCCCCCGCTGCCCAGAGCGTCCCCGTTACCCCCACCCGTCTCTGCCCCTCCCTCGCTGCCCAGAGCGTCCCCGTTACCCCCACCCGTCACTGCCCCTCGCTGCCCAGAGCGTCCCCGTTCCCCCCACCCGTCTCTGCCCCTCCCTCGCTGCCCACAGCGTCCCCGTTACCCCCACCCGTCTCTGCCCCTCCCTCGCTGCCCAGAGCGTCCCCGTTACCCCCACCCGTCTCTGCCCCTCCCTCGCTGCCCAGAGCGTCCCCTTTACCCCCACCCGTCTCTGCCCCTCCCTCGCTGCCCAGAGCGTCCCCGTTACCCCCACCCGTCTCTGCCCCTCGCTGCCCAGAGCGTCCCCGTTACCCCCACCCGTCTCTGCGCTGGCTGCCTCCAGTCCCTACACTCCTCCCTATCTCTGTAACCTCCTCCAGTCCCTACAACCCTCCCTATCTCTGTAACCTCCTCCAGCCCCTACAACCCTCCCTATGTCTGTAACCTCCTCCAGCCCCTACAACCCTCCCTATCTCTGTAAACTCCTCCAGCCCCTACACCCCTTCCTATCTCTGTAACCTCCTCCAGCCCCTACAACCCTCCCTATCACTGTAACGTCCTCCAGTCCCTACACCCTCCCTATCTCTGTAACCTCCTCCAGCCCCTACACCCCTTCCTATCTCTGTAACCTCCTCCAGCCCCTACAACCCTCCCTATCTCTGTAACCTCCTCCAGCCCCTACAACCCTCCCGATCTCCTTGACCGCCAAACCTCTGAGTTCCTTCAATTCCAGCCTCGCGATCAGGGGCAGCACGGTAGCACAGTGGTTAGCACTGTTGCTTCACAGCTCCAGGGTCCCAGGTTCGATTCCCCGCTGGGCCACTGTCTGTGCGGAGTCTGCACGTTCTCCCCGTGTCTGCGTGGGTTTCCTCCGGGTGCTCCGGTTTCCTCCCACAAGTCCCGAAATACGTGCTGTTAGGTGAATTGGACATTCTGAATTCTCCCTCAGTGTACCCGAACAGGCGCCGGAATGTGGCGACGAGGGGACTTCCACAGTAACTCCATTGCAGTGTTGATGGAAACCTACTGGTGACAGTAAAGATTATTATTATTATCCCCCGATTCCCATCGCTCCACCATTATCGACCGTGCCATCAGCAGCCTGGAGGCCTTAGCTCCAGAATTCCCCCCGAACCGTCTCCCTCCTCTTCTGCTAAGACGCTCCTGACAACCAATCGCATTGAAGCTTTATCAAAATACAGAACAGAATCCCGACTGTGCGGAGTTCGGCCTTTCGATCCACCACGGTCTGCACTGACACTGCACCCGTACCGAGGCCCACTCCCACACCCTATCCCAGTAACCCCACCGACACTGTGATCGAGCCCCGTACCGAGGCCCACTCCCACACCCTATCCCAGTAACCCCACCGACACTGTGACCGAGCCCCGGACCGAGGCCCACTCCCACACCCTATCCCAGTAACCCCACCGACACTGTGACCGAGCCCCGGACCGAGGCCCACACCCTATCCCAGTAACCCCACCGACACTGTGACCGAGCCCCGCACCGAGGCCCACTCCCACACCCTATCCCAGTAACCCCACCGACACTGTGACCGAGCCCCGGACCGAGGCCCACTCCCTATCCCAGTAACCCCACCGACACTGTGATCGAGCCCCGCACCGAGGCCCACTCCCTATCCCAGTAACCCCACCGACACTGTGATCGAGCCCCGCACCGAGGCCCACTCCCTATCCCAGTAACCCCACCGACACTGTGATCGAGCCCCGGACCGAGGCCCACTCCCTATCCCAGTAACCCCACCGACACTGTGATCGAGCCCCGGACCGAGGCCCACTCCCTATCCCAGTAACCCCACCGACACTGTGACCGAGCCCCGGACCGAGGCCCACTCCCTATCCCAGTAACCCCACTGACACTGTGATCGAGCCCCGGACCGAGGCCCACTCCCTATCCCAGTAACCCCACCGACACTGTGATCGAGCCCCGGACCGAGGCCCACTCCCTATCCCAGTAACCCCACCGACACTGTGACCGAGCCCCGGACCGAGGCCCACTCCCTATCCCAGTAACCCCACCGACACTGTGACCGAGCCCCGGACCGAGGCCCACTCCCTATCCCAGTAACCCCACCGACACTGTGATCGAGCCCCGGACCGAGGCCCACTCCCTATCCCAGTCACCCCACCGACACTGTGATCGAGCCCCGGACCGAGGCCCACACCCTATCCCAGTAACCCCACCGACACTGTGACCGAGCCCCGGACCGAGGCCCACTCCCACACCCTCTCCCAGTAACCCCACCGACACTGTGATCGAGCCCCGGACCGAGGCCCACTCCCTATCCCAGTAACCCCACCGACACTGACCGAGCCCCGGACCGAGGCCCACTCCCTATCCCAGTAACCCCACCGACACTGTGACCGAGCCCCGGACCGAGGCCCACTCCCTATCCCAGTAACCCCACCGACACTGTGACCGAGCCCCGGACCGAGGCCCACTCCCTATCCCAGTAACCCCACCGACACTGTGACCGAGCCCCGGACCGAGGCCCACTCCCTATCCCAGTAACCCCACCCACACTGTGACCGAGCCCCGGACCGAGGCCCACTCCCTATCCCAGTAACCCCACCCACACTGTGATCGAGCCCCGGACCGAGGCCCACTCCCTATCCCAGTAACCCCACCCACACTGTGATCGAGCCCCGGACCGAGGCCCACTCCCTATCCCAGTAACCCCACCGACACTGTGACCGAGCCCCGTACCGAGGCCCACTCCCACACCCTATCCCAGTAACCCCACCGACACTGTGACCGAGCCCCGGACCGAGGCCCACACCCTATCCCAGTAACCCCACCGACACTGTGACCGAGCCCCGGACCGAGGCCCACTCCCACACCCTATCCCAGTAACCCCACCGACACTGTGATCGAGCCCCGGACCGAGGCCCACTCCCTATCCCAGTAACCCCACCGACACTGTGACCGAGCCCCGTACCGAGGCCCACTCCCACACCCTATCCCAGTAACCCCATCGACACTGTGACCGAGCCCCGGACCGAGGCCCACTCCCTATCCCAGTAACCCCACCGACACTGTGACCGAGCCCCGGACCGAGGCCCACTCCCACACCCTATCCCAGTAACCCCACCGACACTGTGATCGAGCCCCGGACCGAGGCCCACACCCTATCCCAGTAACCCCACCCACACTGTGATCGAGCCCCGGACCGAGGCCCACTCCCGATCCCAGTAACCCCACCGACACTGACCGAGCCCCGGACCGAGGCCCACTCCCTATCCCAGTAACCCCACCGACACTGACCGAGCCCCGGACCGAGGCCCACTCCCTATCCCAGTAACCCCACCGACACTGTGACCGAGCCCCGGACCGAGGCCCACACCCTATCCCAGTAACCCCACCCACACTGTGATCGAGCCCCGGACCGAGGCCCACTCCCTATCCCAGTAACCCCACCGACACTGTGATCGAGCCCCGGACCGAGGCCCACTCCCGATCCCAGTAACCCCACCGACACTGTGATCGAGCCCCGGACCGAGGCCCACTCCCTATCCCAGTAACCCCACCGACACTGTGACCAAGCCCCGGACCGAGGCCCACTCCCTCTCCCAGTAACCCCACCGACACTGTGATCGAGCCCCGTACCGAGGCCCACTCCCTATCCCAGTTACCCCACCGACACTGTGACCGTGCCCCGGACCGAGGCCCACTCCCTATCCCAGTGACCCCACCGACACTGTGATCGAGTCCCGGACCGAGGCCCACTCCCACTCCCTCTCCCAGTGACCCCACCGACACTGATCGAGCCCCGGACCGAGGCCCACTCCCTCTCCCAGTGACCCCACCGACACTGTGACCGAGGCCCACTCCCTATCCCAGTAACCCCACCGACACTGATCGAGCCCCGGACCGAGGCCCACTCCCTATCCCAGTAACCCCACCGACACTGTGATCGAGCCCCGCACCGAGGCCCACTCCCTATCCCAGTAACCCCACCGACACTGTGATCGAGCCCCGGACCGAGGCCCACTCCCTATCCCAGTAACCCCACCGACACTGTGATCGAGCCCCGGACCGAGGCCGACTCCCTATCCCAGTAACCCCACCAACACTGTGATCGAGCCCCGCACCGAGGCCCACTCCCTATCCCAGTAACCCCACCGACACTGTGATCGAGCCCCGGACCGAGGCCCACTCCCTATCCCAGTAACCCCACCGACACTGTGATCGAGCCCCGGACCGAGGCCCACACCCTATCCCAGTAACCCCACGGACACTGTGACCGAGCCCCGGACCGAGGCCCACTCCCTATCCCAGTAACCCCACCGACACTGTGATCGAGCCCCGGACCGAGGCCCACACCCTATCCCAGTAACCCCAACGACACTGTGATCGAGCCCCGTACCGAGGCCCACTCCCTATCCCAGTAACCCCACCGACACTGACCGAGCCCCGGACCGAGGCCCACTCCCTATCCCAGTAACCCCACCGACACTGTGATCGAGCCCCGGACCGAGGCCCACTCCCTATCCCAGTAACCCCACCGACACTGTGACCGAGCCCCGGACCGAGGCCCACTCCCTATCCCAGTTACCCCACCGACACTGACCGAGCCCCGGACCGAGGCCCACTCCCTATCCCAGTAACCCCACCGACACTGTGACCGAGCCCCGGACCGAGGTCCACTCTCTATCCCAGTAACCCCACCGACACTGTGACCGAGCCCCGGACCGAGGCCCACTCCCTATCCCAGTAACCCCACCGACACTGTGATCGAGCCCCGGACCGAGGCCCACTCCCTATCCCAGTAACCCCACCGACACTGTGACCGAGCCCCGGACCGAGGCCCACTCCCTATCCCAGTAACCCCACCGACACTGACCGAGCCCCGGACCGAGGCCCACTCCCTATCCCAGTAACCCCACCGACACTGTGATCGAGCCCCGGACCGAGGCCCACTCCCTATCCCAGTAACCCCACCGACACTGTGACCGAGCCCCGGACCGAGGCCCACTCCCTATCCCAGTAACCCCACCGACACTGACCGAGCCCCGGACCGAGGCCCACTCCCTATCCCAGTAACCCCACCGACACTGTGACCGAGCCCCGGACCGAGGCCCACTCCCTATCCCAGTAACCCCACCGACACTGTGACCGAGCCCCGGACCGAGGCCCACTCCCTATCCCAGTAACTCCACCGACACTGTGATCGAGCCCCGGACCGAGGCCCACTCCCTATCCCAGTAACCTCACCGACACTGTGACCGAGCCCCGGACCGAGGCCCACTCCCTATCCCAGTAACCCCACCGACACTGACCGAGCCCCGGACCGAGGCCCACTCCCTATCCCAGTAACCCCACCGACACTGTGATCGAGCCCCGGACCGAGGCCCACTCCCTATCCCAGTAACCCCACCGACACTGTGACCGAGCCCCGGACCGAGGCCCACTCCCTATCCCAGTAACCCCACCGACACTGTGACCGAGCCCCGGACCGAGGCCCACTCCCTATCCCAGTAACCCCACCGACACTGTGACCGAGCCCCGGACCGAGGCCCACTCCCTATCCCAGTAACCCCACCGACACTGTGATCGAGCCCCGGACCGAGGCCCATACCCTATCCCAGTAACCCCACCGACACTGTGACCGAGCCCCGGACCGAGGCCCACTCCCTATCCCAGTAACCCCACTGACACTGTGATCGAGCCCCGGACCGAGGCCCACTCCCTATCCCAGTAACCCCACCGAAACTGTGATCGAGCCTCAGACCGAGGCCCACTCCCTATCCCAGTCACCCCACCGACACTGTGATCGAGCCCCGGACCGAGATCCACTCCCTATCCCAGTAACCCCACCGACACTGTGATCGAGCCCCGGACCGAGGTCCACTCCCTATCCCAGTAACCCCACCGACACTGTGATCGAGCCCCGGACCGAGGCCCACACCCTATCCCAGTAACCCCACCGACACTGTGATCGAGCCCCGGACCGAGGCCCACTCCCTCTCCCAGTAACCCCACCGACACTGTGACCGAGACCCGGACCGAGGCCCACTCCCTATCCCAGTAACCCCACCGACACTGTGATCGAGCCCCGGACCGAGGTCCACTCCCTATCCCAGTAACCCCACCGACACTGTGATCGAGCCCCGGACCGAGGTCCACTCCCTATCCCAGTAACCCCACCGACACTGTGACCGAGCCCCGGACCGAGGCCCACACCCTATCCCAGTAACCCCACCGACACTGTGATCGAGCCCCGGACCGAGGCCCACTCCCTCTCCCAGTAACCCCACCGACACTGTGATCGAGCCCCGGACCGAGGCCCACTCCCTCTCCCAGTGACCCCACCGACACTGACCGAGTCCCACTCCCTATCCCAGTAACCCCACCGACACTGTGATCGAGCCCCGGACCGAGGCCCACTCCCTCTCCCAGTGACACCACCGACACTGATCGAGCCCCGGACCGAGGCCCACTCCCTCTCCCAGTGACCCCACCGACACTGACCGAGCCCCGGACTGAGGCCCACTCCCTATCCCAGTAACCCCACCGACACTGTGACCGAGCCCCGGACCGAGGCCCACTCCCTATCCCAGTAACCCCACCGACACTGTGATCGAGCCCCGGACCGAGGCCCACTCCCTATCCCAGTAACCCCACCGACACTGATCGAGCCCCGGACCGAGGCCCACTCCCTATCCCAGTAACCCCACCGACACTGTGATCGAGCCCCGGACCGAGGCCCACTCCCTCTCCCAGTGACACCACCGACACTGATCGAGCCCCGGACCGAGGCCCACTCCCTCTCCCAGTGACCCCACCGACACTGACCGAGCCCCGGACTGAGGCCCACTCCCTATCCCAGTAACCCCACCGACACTGTGACCGAGCCCCGGACCGAGGCCCACTCCCTATCCCAGTAACCCCACCGACACTGTGATCGAGCCCCGGACCGAGGCCCACTCCCTATCCCAGTAACCCCACCGACACTGATCGAGCCCTGGACCGAGGACCACACCCTATCCCAGTAACCCCACTGACACTGTGATCGAGCCCCGGACCGAGGCCCACTCCCTATCCCAGTAACCCCACCGACACTGTGACCGAGCCCCGGACCGAGGCCCACTCCCACACCCTATCCCAGTAACCCCACCGACACTGTGACCGAGCCCCGGACCGAGGCCCACTCCCACACCCTCTCCCAGTAACCCCACCGACACTGTGACCGAGCCCCGGACCGAGGCCCACTCCCACACCCTATCCCAGTAACCCCACCGACACTGTGCTCGAGCCCCGGACCGAGGCCCACTCCCTATCCCAGTAACCCCACCGACACTGTGATCGAGCCCCGGACCGAGGCCCACTCCCTATCCCAGTCACCCCACCGACACTGTGATCGAGCCCCGGACCGAGGCCCACACCCTATCCCAGTAACCCCACCGACACTGTGATCGAGCCCCGGACTGAGGACCACTCCCTATCCCAGTAACCCCACCGACACTGTGATCGAGCCCCGGACCGAGGTCCACTCCCTATCCCAGTAACCCCACCGACACTGTGATCGAGCCCCGGACCGAGGTCCACTCCCTATCCCAGTAACCCCACCGACACTGTGACCGAGCCCCGGACCGAGGCCCACACCCTATCCCAGTAACCCCACCGACACTGTGATCGAGCCCCGGACCGAGGCCCACTCCCTCTCCCAGTAACCCCACCGACACTGTGACCGAGCCCCGGACCGAGGCCCACTCCCTCTCCCAGTAACCCCACCGACACTGTGACCGAGCCTCGGACCGAGGCCCACTCCCTATCCCAGTAACCCCACCGACACTGTGATCGAGCCCCGGACCGAGGCCCACTCCCTCTCCCAGTGACCCCACCGACACTGACCGAGTCCCACTCCCTATCCCAGTAACCCCACCGACACTGTGATCGAGCCCCGGACCGAGGCCCACTCCCTCTCCCAGTGACACCACCGACACTGATCGAGCCCCGGACCGATGCCCACTCCCTCTCCCAGTGACCCCACCGACACTGACCGAGCCCCGGACTGAGGCCCACTCCCTATCCCAGTAACCCCACCGACACTGTGACCGAGCCCCGGACCGAGGCCCACTCCCTATCCCAGTAACCCCACCGACACTGTGATCGAGCCCCGGACCGAGGCCCACTCCCTATCCCAGTAACCCCACCGACACTGATCGAGCCCCGGACCGAGGCCCACTCCCTATCCCAGTAACCCCACCGACACTGTGATCGAGCCCCGGACCGAGGCCCACACCCTATCCCAGTAACCCCACTGACACTGTGATCGAGCCCCGGACCGAGGCCCACTCCCTATCCCAGTAACCCCACCGACACTGTGACCGAGCCCCGGACCGAGGCCCACTCCCACACCCTATCCCAGTAACCCCACCGACACTGTGACCGAGCCCCGGACCGAGGCCCACTCCCACACCCTCTCCCAGTAACCCCACCGACACTGTGACCGAGCCCCGGACCGAGGCCCACTCCCACACCCTATCCCAGTAACCCCACCGACACTGTGCTCGAGCCCCGGACCGAGGCCCACACCCTATCCCAGTAACACCACCGACACTGTGATCGAGCCCCGGACTGAGGCCCACTCCCTATCCCAGTAACCCCACCGACACTGTGATCGAGCCCCGGACCGAGGCCCACTCCCTATCCCAGTAACCCCACCGACACTGTGATCGAGCCCCGGACCGAGGCCCACTCCCTATCCCAGTAACCCCACCGACACTGTGACCGAGCCCCGGACCGAGGCCCACTCCCTATCCCAGTAACCCCACCGACACTGTGACCGAGCCCCGGACCGAGGCCCACACCCTATCCCAGTAACCCCACCCACACTGTGATCGAGCCCCGGACCGAGGCCCACTCCCTATCCCAGTAACCCCACCGACACTGTGACCGAGCCCGGACCGAGGCCCACTCCCTCTCCCAGTAACCCCACCGACACTAATCGAGCCCCGGACCGAGGCCCACTCCCTATCCCAGTAACCCCACCGACACTGTGATCGAGCCCCGGACCGAGGCCCACTCCCTATCCCAGTAACCCCACCGACACTGTGACCGAGGCCCACTCCCTATCCCAGTAACCCCACCCACACTGTGATCGAGCCCCGGACCGAGGCCCACTCCCTATCCCAGTAACCCCACCGACACTGTGATCGAGCCCCGCACCGAGGCCCACTCCCTATCCCAGTAACCCCACCGACACTGTGACCGAGCCCGGACCGAGGCCCACTCCCTCTCCCAGTAACCCCACCGACACTGTGACCGAGGCCCACTCCCTATCCCAGTAACCCCACCCACACTGTGACCGAGCCCCGGACCGAGGCCCACTCCCGATCCCAGTAACCCCACCCACACTGTGATCGAGCCCCGGACCGAGGCCCACTCCCTATCCCAGTAACCCCACCGACAGTGCACACCGTGGGCAATTTAACACAGCGAATTCAACTAACCTGCACATCTGTCTCTCTCTCTCCATCCTCTCTCTCTCTCTCTCTCTCTCTCCCTCTCTCTCTCTCCCTCTCTCTCTCTCTCTCCCTCACCCTCTCTCCCCCTCCCTCCCCCTCTCTCTCCCTGCAGGGTGGATCCATGCTGTTTACACGCCCGAGGACACCCTGGTGTTTGGTGGTAACTTTCTGCACAGTTTCAATATCCCGACACAGCTTCGCATTCACAGCATTGAGGACAGGACGAGGGTGAGTACAGGGGGAGGGGAGTGAGGCTGGACTGCCCTGATTACGGGAGGGGGTTTCGGGGGACGTGGGGGTGGGTGTGAGGGATAGCGGATCAGCACTCTGTCTCTCTCTCTCTGATGTTTCCTTATCTGCCGGCAGGTCCCCTCCAAGTTCCGTTACCCGTTTTACTTTGAGATGTGCTGGTACGTCATCGAGAGATATGTCTTCTTCCTGACCAAGTTTTCGCACCTCACCAAACAGTTCCAGAGGGAATCCCAGCTCATCGGTGAGTTCCAGCCTTCCCTATCCCATTCCTGCTGCCTCACTCCCACCCCCTGCCCCCCGGCCTCATGTCCCCCAGCCCCCTGCCCCTCAGCCCCCTGCCCCTCAGCCCCTGTTCCCAGATCCCTCACCCCCATCTCCCCTCCAGAACCGTCATCCCCTCCTCAATCTAACTCGGGCCTCCAAACTATCCGGTGAGGCACCCTGCTCCTCTGTCTCTGTTCTCTCTCTCTCTCTCACTCTCTGTCTCTCTCACTCTCTGCCTGTCCCCCGCTCTGCCTGTCCCCCGCTCTGCCTGTCCCCCGCTGAGATATCTGTACACTGACTGGTGTCTCTCAGTCCCCTCTCTCTCTCAGGGAGATATCTGTACACTGACTGGTGTCTCTCAGTCCCCTCTCCCTCTCAGGGAGATATCTGTACACTGACTGGTGTCTCTCACTCCCCTCTCTCTCTCAGGGAGATATCTGTACACTGACTGGTGTCTCTCAGTCCCCTCTCTCTCTCAGGGAGATATCTGTACACTGACTGGTGTCTCTCAGTCCCCTCTCTCTCAGGGAGATATCCGTACACTGATTGGTGTCTCTCAGTCCCCTCTCTCTCTCAGGGAGATATCCGTACACTGACTGGTGTCTCTCAGTCCCCTCTCCCTCTCTCAGGGAGATATCTGTACACTGACTGCTGTCTCTCAGTCCCCTCTCTCTCAGGGAGATATCTGTACACTGACTGGTGTCTCTCAGTCCCCTCTCTCTCTCGGGGAGGTATCTGTACACTGACTGCTGTCTCTCAGTCCCCTCTCTCTCTCAGGGAGATATCTGTACACTGACTGGTGTCTCTCAGTCCCCTCTCTCTCTCAGGGAGATATCTGTACACTGTCTGGTGTCTCTCAGTCCCCTCTCTCTCTCATGGAGATATCTGTACACTGACTGGTGTCTCTCAGTCCCCCCCTCTCTCTCAGGGAGATATCTGTACACTGACTGGTGTCTCTCAGTCCCCTCTCTCTCAGGGAGATATCTGTACACTGACTGGTGTCTCTCAGTCCCCCCCCCCTCTCTCAGGGAGATATCTGTACACTGACTGGTGTCTCTCAGTCCCCTCTCTCTCAGGGAGATATCTGTACACTGACTGGTGTCTCTCAGTCCCCCCCTCTCTCTCAGGGAGATATCTGTACACTGACTGGTGTCTCTCAGTCCCCGCTCTCTCTCAGGGAGATATCTGTACACTGACTGGTGTCTCTCAGTCCCCTCAGGGAGATATCTGTACACTGACTGGTATCTCAGTCCCCTCTCTCTCTCGGAGATATCTGTACACTGACTGGTGTCTCTCAGTCCCCGCTCTCTCTCGGAGATATCTGTACACTGACTGGTGTCTCTCAGTCCCCTCAGGGAGATATCTGTACACTGACTGGTGTCTCTCAGTCCCCTCAGGGAGATATCTGTACACTGACTGGTGTCTCTCAGTCCCCTCTCTCTCAGGGAGATACCTGTACACTGACTGGTGTCTCTCAGTCCCCTTTCTCTCTCGGAGATATCTGTACACTGACTGGTGTCTCTCAGTCCCCTCTCTCTCTCAGGGAGATATCTGGACACTGACTGGTGTCTCTCAGTCCCCTCTCTCTCTCGGAGATATCTGTACACTGACTGGTGTCTCTCAGTCCCCTCTCTCTCTCTCAGGGAGATATCTGTACACTGACTGGTGTCTCTCAGTCCCCTCTCTCTCAGGGAGATATCTGTACACTGACTGGTGTCTCTCAGTCCTCTCTCTCTCAGGGAGATATCTGTACACTGACTGCTGTCTCTCAGTCCCCTCTCTCTCAGGGAGATATCTGTACACTGACTGCTGTCTCTCAGTCCCCTCTCTCTCTCTCTCAGGGAGATATCTGTACACTGACTGGTGTCTCTCAGTCCTCTCTCTCTCTCAGGGAGATATCTGTACACTGACTGGTGTCTCTCAGTCCCCTCTCTCTCTCAGGGAGATATCTGTCCACTGACTGGTGTCTCTCAGTCCCCTCTCTCTCTCAGGGTGATATCTGGACACTGACTGGTGTCTCTCAGTCCCCTCTCTCTCTGGATGATATCTGTACACTGACTGGTATCTCTCAGTCCCCTCTCTCTCAGGGAGATATCTGTACACTGACTGGCGTCTCTCAGTCCCCCCTCTCTCTCTCAGGGAGATATCTGTACACTGACTGGTGTCTCTCAGTCCCCTCTCTCTCATGGAGATATCTGTACACTGACTGGTGTCTCTCAGTCCCCTCTCTCTCAGGGAGATATCTGTACACTGACTGGTGTCTCTCAGTCCCCTCTCACTCAGGGAGATATCTGTACACTGACTGGTGTCTCTCAATCCTCTCTCAGGGAGATATCTGTACACTGACTGGTGTCTCTCAGTCCTCTCTCTCTCAGGGAGATATCTGTACACTGACTGGTGTCTCTCAGTCCCCTCTCTCTCTCAGGGAGATATCTGTACACTGACAGGTGTCTCTCAGTCCTCTCTCTCTCTCAGGGAGATATCTGTACACTGACAGGTGTCTCTCAGTCCCCTCTCTATCTCAGGGAGATATCTGTACACTGACTGGTGTCTCTCAGTCCCCTCTCTCTCTCAGGGAGATATCTGTACACTGACTGGTGTCTCTCAGTCCCCCCTCTCTCTCTCAGGGAGATATCTGTACACTGACTGGTGTCTCTCATTCCCCCCTCTCTCTCAGGGAGATATCTGTACACTGACTGGTGTCTCTCAGTCCCCTCTCTCTCTCAGGGAGATATCTGTACACTGACTGGTGTCTCTCAGTCCCCTCTCTATCTCAGGGAGATATCTGTACACTGACTGGTGTCTCTCAGTCCCCTCTCTATCTCAGGGAGATATCTGTACACTGACTGGTGTCTCTCAGTCCCCTCTCTCTCTCAGGGAGATATCTGTACACTGACTGGTGTCTCTCAGTCCCCTCTCTATCTCAGGGAGATATCTGTACACTGACTGGTGTCTCTCAGTCCCTCCTCTATCTCAGGGAGATATCTGTACACTGACTGGTGTCTCTCAGTCCCTGATACAACGTTAATATTCATTCTCTATCTTTGCAGATGAAGGCACAGAGTCGGATAACACTGAGAATGGCGATGATGTAAAGGAGGAGGACGATACGGATGATGGGAGCGAGAGGGGGAGGATTCACCAGTCGGACGTGGCGCCCGCAGACCGCAATGGCCTCCTGCCGGATATGCGGGTCCCGGCTGGCTGCTCCCTCAAGAGGAGCCCCTCTTCGGAGTCACTGGACAGTGGAGCTGGCTCAGTGGGATCACAGGACTCGCCCGCTGACCATTGGATCCATCTGACCCACTTTGAACATGTCGGGCTCCAGAGTCTCTTGGACAAACTTCAATCACTCCCCGACCACAAGAAATGTGTCCCTTCCGGACTACAGCATCCAGAGGCACTGCTCTGCGAAATGCAGGTGAGATATACCTACCTCTGACAGTGCAGCGCTCCCTCAGTACTGACCCTCTGACAGTGCAGCACTCCCTCAGTACTGACCCTCTGACAGTGCAGCTCTCCCTCAGTACTGACCCTCTGACAGTGCGGCACTCCCTCAGTACTGACCATGTGACAGTGCAGCACTCCCTCAGTACTGACCCTCTGACAGTGCGGCACTCCCTCAGTACTGACCCTCCGACAGTGCAGCACACCCTCAGTACTGACCCCCTGACAGTGCAGCTCTCCCTCAGTACTGACCCTCTGACAGTACGGCTCTCCCTCAGTACTGACCCTCTGACAGTGCAGCACTCCCTCAGTACTGACCCTCTGACAGTGCGGCGCTCCCTCAGTACTGACCCTCTGACAGTGCGGCACTCCCTCAGTACTGCGCCTCTGACAGTGCAGCTCTCCCTCAGTACTGACCCCCTGACAGTGCAGCTCTCCCTCAGTACTGACCCTCTGACAGTGCGGCACTCCCTCAGTACTGACCCTCTGACAGTGCAGCTCTCCCTCAGTACTGACCCCCTGACAGTGCAGCTCTCCCTCAATACTGACCCTCTGACAGTGCGGCACTCCCTCAGTACTGACCCTCTGACAGTGCGGCACTCCCTCAGTACTGACCCTCTGACAGTGCGGCACTCCCTCAGTACTGACCCTCTGACAGTGCAGCACTCCCTCAGTACTGACCCTCTGACAGTGCGGCACTCCCTCAGTACTGACCCTCTGACAGTGCGGCACTCCCTCAGTACTGACCCTCTGACAGTGCAGCACTCCCTCAGTACTGACCCTCTGACAGTGCAGCACTCCCTCAGTACTGACCCTCTGACTGTGCAGCGCTCCCTCAGTACTGACTCTCTGACAGTGCAGCACTCTCTCAGTACTGACCCTCTGACATTGCAGCTCTCCCTCAGTACTGACCCTCTGACAGTGCGGCACTCCCTCAGTACTGACCCTCTGACAGTGCTGCACTCCCTCAGAACTGACCCTCTGACAGTGCAGCACTCCTTCAGTACAGACCCTCTGACAGTGCGGCACTCCCTCAGTACTGACCCTCTGACAGTGCGGCGCTCCCTCAGTACTGACCCTCTGACAGTGCGGCACTCCCTCAGTACTGACCCTCTGACAGTGCGGCGCTCCCTCAGTACTGACCCTCTGACAGTGCGGCGCTCCCTCAGTACTGACCCTCTGACAGTGCGGCACTGCCTCAGTACTGACCCTCTGACAGTGCAGCACTCCCTCAGTACTGACCCTCTGACAGTGCGGCGCTCCCTCAGTACTGACCCTCTGACAGTGCGGCACTCCCTCAGTACTGACCCTCTGACAGTGCGGTACTCCCTCAGTACTGACCCTCTGACAGTGCGGCACTCCCTCAGTACTGACCCTCTGACAGTGCAGCACTCCCTCAGTACTGACCCTCTGACAGTGCAGCACTCCCTCAGCACTGACCCTCTGACAGTGCAGCACTCCCTCAGCACTGACCCTCTGACAGTGCAGCACTCCCTCAGCACTGACCCTCTGACAGTGCGGCACTCCCTCAGTACTGACCCTCTGACAGTACAGCGCTCCCTCAGTATTGACCCTCTGACAGTGCAGCACTCCCTCAGCACTGACCCTCTGACAGTGCGGCACTCCCTCAGTACTGACCCTCTGACAGTACAGCGCTCCCTCAGTACTGACCCTCTGACAGTGCAGCACTCCCTCAGCACTGACCCTCTGACAGTGCGGCACTCCCTCAGTACTGACCCTCTGACAGTGCGGCACTCCCTCAGTACTGACCCTCTGACAGTACAGCGCTCCCTCAGTATTGACCCTCTGACAGTGCAGCACTCCCTCAGTACTGACCCTCTGACAGTGCGGCACTCCCTCAGTACTGACCCTCTGACAGTGCGGCGCTCCCTCAGTACTGACCCTCTGACAGTGTGGCACTCCCTCAGTACTGACCCTCTGACAGTACAGCACTCCCTCAGTACTGACCCTCTGACAGTGCAGCACTCTCTCAGTACTGACCCTCTGACATTGCAGCTCTCCCTCAGTACTGACCCTCTGACAGTGCGGCACTCCCTCAGAACTGACCCTCTGACAGTGCAGCACTCCTTCAGTACAGACCCTCTGACAGTGCGGCACTCCCTCAGTACTGACCCTCTGACAGTGCGGCGCTCCCTCAGTACTGACCCTCTGACAGTGCGGCACTCCCTCAGTACTGACCCTCTGACAGTGCGGCGCTCCCTCAGTACTGACCCTCTGACAGTGCGGCGCTCCCTCAGTACTGACCCTCTGACAGTGCGGCACTCCCTCAGTACTGACCCTCTGACAGTGCGGTACTCCCTCAGTACTGACCCTCTGACAGTGCGGCACTCCCTCAGTACTGACCCTCTGACAGTGCAGCACTCCCTCAGTACTGACCCTCTGACAGTGCAGCACTCCCTCAGTACTGACCCTCTGACAGTGCAGCACTCCCTCAGCACTGACCCTCTGACAGTGCGGCACTCCCTCAGTACTGACCCTCTGACAGTACAGCGCTCCCTCAGTATTGACCCTCTGACAGTGCAGCACTCCCTCAGTACTGACCCTCTGACAGTGCGGCACTCCCTCAGTACTGACCCTCTGACAGTACAGCGCTCCCTCAGTATTGACCCTCTGACAGTGCAGCACTCCCTCAGTACTGACCCTCTGACAGTGCGGCTCTCCCTCAGTACTGACCCCCTGACAGTGCGGCGCTCCCTCAGTACTGACCCTCTGACAGTGTGGCACTCCCTCAGTACTGACCCTCTGACAGTACAGCACTCCCTCAGTACTGACCCTCTGACAGTGCAGCGCTCCCTCAGTACTGACCCTCTGACAGTGCAGCACTCCCTTAGTACTGACCCTCTGACAGTGCAGCACTCCCTCAGTACTGACCCTCTGACAGTGCAGCACTCCCTCAGTACTGATCCTGTGACAGTGCAGCACTCCCTCAGTACTGACCCTCTGACAGTGCGGCACTCCCTCAGTACTGACCCTCTGACAGTGCAGCACTCCCTCAGTACTGACCCTCTGACAGTGCGGCACTCCCTCAGTACTGACCCTCTGACAGTGCAGCACTCCCTCAGTACTGACCCTCTGACAGTGCAGCGCTCCCTCAGTACTGACCCTCTGACAGTTCAGCACTCCCTTAGTACTGACCCTCTGACAGTGCAGCACTCCCTCAGTACTGACCCTCTGACAGTGCAGCACTCCCTCAGCACTGACCCTCTGACAGTGCGGCACTCCCTCAGTACTGACCCTCTGACAGTGTGGCACTCCCTCAGTACTGACCCTCTGACAGTACAGCGCTCCCTCAGTACTGATCCTGTGACAGTGCAGCACTCCCTCAGTACTGACCCTCTGACAGTGCGGCTGTCCCTCAGTACTGACCCTCTGACAGTGCAGCACTCCCTCAGTACTGACCCTCTGACAGTGCGGCACTCCCTCAGTACTGACCCTCTGACAGTGCAGCACTCCCTCAGTACTGACCCTCTGACAGTGCGGCGCTCCCTCAGTACTGACCCCTCTGACAGTGCGGCACTCCCTCAGTACTGACCCTCTGACAGTACAGCACTCCCTCAGTACTGACCCTCTGACAGTGCGGCACTCCCTCAGTACTGACCCTCTGACAGTGCGGCACTCCTCAGTACTGACCCTCTGACAGTGCGGCACTCCTCAGTACTGACCCTCTGACAGTGCAGTGCTCACTCAGTACTGACCCTCTGACAGTGCGGCACTCCCTCAGTACTGACCCTCTGACAGTGCAGCTCTCCCTCAGGACTGACCCTCTGACAGTGCAGCTCTCCCTCAGTACTGACCCTCTGACAGTGCGGCACTCCCTCAGGACTGACCCTCTGACAGTGCGGCACTCCCTCAGTACTGACCCTCTGACAGTGCGGCACTCCCTCAGTACTGACCCTCTAACAGTGTGGCACTCCCTCAGTACTGACCCTGTTTCCGGTGTGTGTGTATATTTTGGGGTTCACTCGCTGCTCCCGTGTGAAAAGTCTGACATGATCGTCCGAGCTGGTGGGTGTGAAGAGTAACACATTCCCGTCTCTCTCTCTGTCGCCCTTCAGAAAGTGCTGGAAGATCACATGAATGATGACCCGAAGCTGGCTTGCTCGGGCTTCCCATCGTCAGGTGGCCGAAGAGACGTGACAAGGTGAGGGGGACGTCCGTGCGGAGGTGCTGGGGGGGGGGGGGGGGGGGGGGGGGGGGGATTCGGCCGGGCTGGCTGAGCATGCTGCCATTTTCTGTAGTACCGTTTCACCACAGGCTCTCTTTCTCCCGCTCTCTTTCCCCCCCCCCCCCCTCCCTCTCCTCCCCCCTCCCCCACCCACCCCCTCAGCCCAAACCTCCACACCGACCAAAGTATCGTCCGCCGCCCCTGCCCCTCATCAGGCTGCCTCTGCTGAAACCGACTCCGGGGTCTCGCCGACGCAGGACCCGCTGTAAGAGGTGCCCGTCGTGCCTGCGCACAGAGTGCGGCGTCTGTCACTACTGTCGAGACATGAAGAAGTTTGGGGGCCCTGGGCGGATGAAGCAGTCCTGTGTCCTGAGGCAGTGCGAGGCTGTGAGTACAGAGGGGGGTAGGGTGGGGCTGGAGGGAGTGCGGGTGGAATGGAGAGGCGGAGGCGTCTGAGGTGGGGGGGGGGCGAAACGCAGGGACGCCGACAGGGACTGGAGCGAGTGAGGGGGGGAGGGCAGCGAGTGTGAGGGGGAGGGGAGCGAGTGTGAGGGGGGAGGGGAGCGTGTGTGAGGGGGGAGCGGAGCGAGTGTGAGGGGGGAGCGGAGCGAGTGAGGGGGGAGCGGAGCGAGTGTGAGGGGGGGAGCGGAGCGAGTGTGAGGGGGGGAGCGGAGCGAGTGTGAGGGGGGAGCGGAGCGAGTGTGAGGGGGAGGGGAGCGACTGAGGGGGGGAGCGGAGCGAGTGTGAGGGGGAGGGGAGGGAGTGTGAGGGGGGAGGGGAGCGAGTGTGAGGGGGGGAGCGGAGCGAGTGTGAGGGGGGGAGTGGAGGGAGTGTGAGGGGGGAGCGGGGCGAGTGTGAGGAGGGAGCGGAGCGAGTGTGAGGGGGGAGCGGAGCGAGTGTGAGAGGGGGAGCGGAGCGAGTGAGGGGGGAGCGGAGCGAGTGTGAGGGGGGAGCGGAGCGAGTGTGAGGGGGGAGCGGAGCGAGTGTGAGGGGGGAGCGGAGCGAGTGTGAGGGGGGAGCGGAGCGAGTGTGAGGGGGGAGGGGAGCGAGTGTGAGGGGGGAGCGGAGCGAGTGTGAGGGGGAGGGGAGCGACTGAGGGGGGGAGCGGAGGGAGTGTGAGGGGGGAGTGGAGCGAGTGTGAGGGGGGAGCGGAGCGAGTGTGAGGGGGAGGGGAGCGACTGAGGGGGGAGCGGAGGGAGTGTGAGGGGGGAGTGGAGCGAGTGTGAGGGGGGAGCGGAGCGAGTGTGAGGAGCGGAGGGAGTGTGAGGGGGGAGTGGAGCGAGTGTGAGGGGGGAGCGGGGCGAGTGTGAGGGGGAGGGGAGCGAGTCTGAGGGGGGGAGCAGAGGGAGTGAGAGGGGGGAGTGGAGCGAGTGTGAGGGGGGAGCGGGGCGAGTGTGAGGGGGAGGGGAGCGAGTCTGAGGGGGGGAGCGGAGGGAGTGTGAGGGGGGAGTGGAGGGAGTGTGAGGGGGGAGCGGGGCGAGTGAGGGGGGAGCGGAGCGAGTGTGAGGGGGGAGGGGAGCGAGTGTGAGGGGGGAGGGGAGCGAGTGTGAGGGGGGAGGGGAGCGAGTGTGAGGGGGGGAGCGGAGCGAGTGTGAGGGGGGAGCGGAGCGAGTGTGAGGGGGGAGCGGAGCGAGTGTGAGGGGGGAGCGGAGCGAGTGTGAGGGGGGAGCGGAGGGAGTGTGAGGGGGGAGTGGAGGGAGTGTGAGGGGGGAGCGGGGCGAGTGTGAGGGGGGAGCGGAGCGAGTGTGAGGGGGGAGGGGAGCGAGTGTGAGGGGGGAGGGGAGCGAGTGTGAGGGGGGAGGGGAGCGAGTGTGAGGGGGGGAGCGGAGCGAGTGTGAGGGGGGGAGCGGAGCGAGTGTGAGGGGGGAGCGGAGCGAGTGTGAGGGGGGAGCGGAGCGAGTGTGAGGGGGGAGCGGAGCGAGTGTGAGGGGGGGAGCGGAGCGAGTGTGAGGGGGGAGCGGTGCGAGTGTGAGGGGGGAGCGGAGCGAGTGTGAGGGGGAGGGGAGCGAGTGTGAGGGGGAGGGGAGCGAGTGTGAGGGGGAGGGGAGCGACTGTGAGGGGGGAGCGGAGCGAGTGTGAGGGGGGAGCGGAGCGAGTGTGAGGGGGGGAGCGGAGCGAGTGTGAGGGGGGGAGCGGGGCGAGTGTGAGGGGGGAGCGGGGCGAGTGTGAGGGGGGAGCGGGGCGAGTGTGAGGGGGGAGCGGGGCGAGTGTGAGGGGGGAGCGGAGCGAGTGTGAGGGGGGAGCGGAGCGAGTGTGAGGGGGGAGCGGAGCGAGTGTGAGGGGGGAGCGGAGCGAGTGTGAGGGGGGAGCGGAGCGAGTGTGAGGGGGGAGCGGAGCGAGTGTGAGGGGGGAGCGGAGCGAGTGTGAGGGGGGAGCGGAGCGAGTGTGAGGGGGGGAGCAGAGCGAGTGTGAGGGGGGGAGCGGAGCGAGTGTGAGGGGGGGAGCGGAGCGAGTGTGAGGGGGGAGCGGAGCGAGTGTGAGGGGAAAGCGGATCGAGTGTGAGGGGGGAGTGGAGCGAGTGTGAGGGGTCGTGACACTGAGGTGAGGATTGGGCAGTGTGAGTGAGGGAAGGTGACGGAGGTGAGGATTGGGGAGTGTGAGTGAGTGAGGGAAGGTGACTGAGGTGAGGATTGGGCAGTGTGAGTGAGGGAAGGTGACGGAGGTGAGGATTGGGCAGTGTGAGTGAGGGAAGGTGACGGAGGTGAGGATTGGGCAGTGTGAGTGAGTGAAGGTGATGGAGGTGAGGATTGGGCAGTGTGAGTGAGTAAAAGTGACGGAGGTCAGAATTGGGCAGTGTGAGTGAGGGAAGGTGACGGAGGTGAGGATTGGGGAGTATGAGTGAGTGAAGGTGACGGAGGTGAGGATTGGGGAGTGTGAGTGAGTGAAAGTGACGGAGGTGAGAATTGGGCAGTGTGAGAGAGGGAAGGTGACGGAGGTGAGGATTGGGGAGTGAGTGAGGGAAGGTGACGGAGGTGAGGATTGGGCAGAGTGAGGGAAGGTGACGGAGGTGAGGATTGGGGAGTGTGAGTGAGGGAAGGTGAGGGAGGTGAGGATTGGGGAGTGTGAGTGAGGGAAGGTGACGGAGGTGAGGATTGGGCAGTGTGAGTGAGTGAGGGTAGGTGACGGAGGTGAGGATTGGGCAGTGTGAGTGAGTGAAGGTGACGGAGGTGAGGATTGGGGAGTGTGAGTGAGGGAAGGTGACGGAGGTGAGGATTGGGCAGTGTGAGTGAGGGAAGGTGACGGAGGTGAGGATTGGGCAGTGTGAGTGAGGGAAGGTGACGGAGGTGAGGATTGGGGAGTGTGAGGGAAGGTGACGGAGGTGAGAATTGGGCAGTGTGAGTGAGGGAAGGTGACGGAGGTGAGGATTGGGCAGTGAGAGTGAGGGGAGGTGAGGATTGGGGAGTGTGAGGGAAGGTGACGGAGGTGAGGATTGGGCAGTGTGAGTGAGGGATGGTGACGGAGGTGAGGATTGGGCAGTGTGAGTGAGTGAGGGAAGGTGACGGAGGTGAGGATTGGGGAGTGTGAGTGAGGGAAGGTGACGGAGGTGAGGATTGGGCAGTGAGAGTGAGGGGAGGTGAGGGAGGTGAGGATTGGGCAGTGTGAGTGAGTGAAGGTGACGGAGGTGAGGACTGGGCAGTGTGAGTGAGGGATGGTGACGGAGGTGAGGATTGGGGATTGTGAGTGAGTGAGGGAAGGTGACGGAGGTGAGGATTGGGGAGTGTGAGTGAGGGAGGGTGACGGAAGTGAGGATTGGGGAGTGTGAGTGAGGGAAGGTGACGGAGGTGAGGTTTGGGCAGTGTGAGTGAGCGAGGGAAGGTGACGGAGGTGAGGATTGGGGAGTGTGAGTGAGGGAAGGTGACGGAGGTGAGGATTGGGGAGTGTGAGTGAGGGAAGGTGACGGAGGTGAGGATTGGGCAGTGTGAGTGAGGGAAGGTGACGGAGGTGAGGATTGGGCAGTGTGAGTGAGTGAAGGTGACGGAGGTGAGGACTGGGCAGTGTGAGTGAGGGATGGTGACGGAGGTGAGGATTGGGATTGTGAGTGAGTGAGGGAAGGTGACGGAGGTGAGGATTGGGCAGTGTGAGTGAGGGAAGGTGACGGAGGTGAGGATTGGTGAGTGTGAGTGAGTGAGGGAAGGTGACGGAGGTGAGGATTGGGGGGTGTGAGTGAGGGAAGGTGACAGAGGTGAGGATTGGGCAGTGTGAGTGAGGGAAGGTGATGGAGGTGAGGATTGGGGAGTGAGTGAGTGAGGGATGGTGACGGAGGTGAGGATTGGGGAGTGTGAGTGAGGGAAGGTGACGGAGGTGAGGATTGGGCAGTGTGAGTGAGTGAGGGAAGCTGACGGAGGTGAGGATTGGGGAGTGAGTGAGTGAGTGAGGGAAGGTGACGGAGGTGAGGAGAGGGGAGTGTGAGTGAGTGAGGGAAGGTGACGGAGGTGAGGATTGGGCAGTGTGAGTGAGTGAAAGTGACGGAGGTGAGGAAAGGGCAGTGTGAGTGAGGGAAGGTGACGGAGGTGAGAATTGCGCAGTGTGAGTGAGGAAGGTGACGGAGGTGAGGATTGGGGAGTGTGAGTGAGGGATGGTGACGGAGGTGAGGATTGGGGAGTGTGTGTGAGGGAAGGTGACGGAGGTGAGGATTGGGCAGTGTGAGTGAGTGAGGGAAGGTGACGGAGGTGAGGATAGGGGAGTGTGAGTGAGGGAAGGTGACGGACGTGAGGATTGGGGCGTGTGAGTGAGGGATGGTGACGGAGGTGAGGATTGGGCAGAGTGAGGGAAGGTGACGGAGGTGAGAATTGGGCAGTGTGAGTGAGTGAAGGTGACGGAGGTGAGGATTGGGCAGTGTGAGTGAGGGAAGGTGACGGAGGTGAGGATTGGGGAGTGTGAGTGAGGGAAGGTGAGGGAGGTGAGGATTGGGCAGTGTGAGAGAGGGAAGGTGACGGAGGTGAGGATTGGGGAGTGTGAGTGAGGGAAGGTGACGGAGGTGAGGATTGGGGAGTGTGAGTGAGTGAAGGTGACGGAGGTGAGCATTGGGCAGTGTGAGTGAGTGAGGGAAGGTGACGGAGGTGAGGATTGGGCAGTGTGAGTGAGGGAAGGTGACGGAGGTGAGGATTGGGCAGTGTGAGTGAGGGAAGGTGACGGAGGTGAGGATTGGAGAGTGTGAGTGAGGGAAGGTGACGGAGGTGAGGATTGGGCAGTGTGAGTGAGGGAAGGTGACGGAGGTGAGGATTGGAGAGTGTGAGTGAGGGAAGGTGACGGAGGTGAGGATTGGGCAGTGTGAGTGAGTGAAGATGACAGAGGTGAGGACTGGGCAGTGTGAGTGAGGGATGGTGACGGAGGTGAGGATTGGGGATTGTGAGTGAGTGAAGGTGACGGAGGTGAGGACTGGGCAGTGTGAGTGAGGGATGGTGACGGAGGTGAGGATTGGGGATTGTGAGTGAGTGAAGGTGACGGAGGTGAGGACTGGGCAGTGTGAGTGAGGGAAGGTGACGGAGGTGAGGATTGGGCAGTGTGAGTGAGTGAAGGTGACGGAGGTGAGGACTGGGCAGTGTGAGTGAGTGAAGGTGACGGAGGTGAGGATTGGGCAGTGTGAGTGAGGGAAGGTGACGGAGGTGAGGATTGGGCAGTGTGAGTGAGGGAAGGTGACGGAGGTGAGGATTGGGGAGTGTGAGTGAGTGAAGGTGACGGAGGTGAGGACTGGGCAGTGTGAGTGAGGGAAGGTGACGGAGGTGAGGATTGGGCAGTGTGAGTGAGTGAAGGTGACGGAGGTGAGGACTGGGCAGTGTGAGTGAGGGATGGTGACGGAGGTGAGGATTGGGGATTGTGAGTGAGTGAGGGAAGGTGACGGAGGTGAGGATTGGGGAGTGTGAGTGAGGGATGGTGACAGTGGTGAGGATTGGGCAGTGTGAGTGAGGGACGGTGACGGAGGTGAGGATTGGGCAGTGTGAGTGAGGGAAGGTGACGAGGTGAGGATTGGGGCGTGTGAGTGAGTGAGGGAAGGTGACGGAGGTGAGGATAGGGGAGTGTGAGTGAGGGAAGGTGACGGAGGTGAGGATTGGGCAGTGTGAGTGAGGGAAGGTGACGGAGGTGATGATTGGGCAGTGTGAGTGAGTGAGGGAAGGTGACGGAGGTGAGGATTGGGGAGTGTGAGTGAGGGATGGTGACAGTGGTGAGGATTGGGCAGTGTGAGTGAGGGACGGTGACGGAGGGGAGGATTGGGCAGTGTGAGTGAGGGAAGGTGACGAGGTGAGGATTGGGGCGTGTGAGTGAGTGAGGGAAGGTGACGGAGGTGAGGATAGGGGAGTGTGAGTGAGGGAAGGTGACGGAGGTGAGGATTGGGCAGTGTGAGTGAGGGAAGGTGACGGAGGTGAGGATTGGGCAGTGTGAGTGAGGGAAGGTGACGGAGGTGAGGATTGGGCAGTGAGGGAAGGTGACGGAGGTGAGGATTGGGGAGTGTGAGTGAGGAAGGTTACGGAGGTGAGGATTGGGGAGTTTGAGTGAGTGAGGGATGGTGACGGAGGTGAGGATTGGGGAGTGTGAGTGAGGGAAGGTGACGGAGGTGAGGATTGGGCAGTGTGAGTGAGCGAGGGAAGGTGACGGAGGTGAGGATTGGGGAGTGTGAGTGGGGAAGGTGACGGAGGTGAGGATTGGGGAGTGTGAGTGAGGGAAGGTGACGGAGGTGAGGATTGGGCATTGTGAGTGAGGGAAGGTGACGGAGGTGAGCATTGGGCAGTGTGAGTGAGTGAAGGTGACGGAGGTGAGGACTGGGCAGTGTGAGTGAGGGATGGTGACGGAGGTGAGGATTGTGGATTGTGAGTGAGTGAGGGAGAGTGACGGAGGTGAGGATTGGGGAGTGTGAGTGAGGGAAGGTGACGGAGGTGAGGATTGGGGAGTGTGAGTGAGGAAGGTGACGGAGGTGAGGATTAGGGAGTGTGAGTGAGGAAGGTGACGGAGGTGAGGATTGGGGAGTTTGAGTGAGTGAGGGATGGTGACGGAGGTGAGGATTGGGGAGTGTGAGTGAGGGAAGGTGACGGAGGTGAGGATTGGGCAGTGTGAGTGAGCGAGGGAAGGTGACGGAGGTGAGGATTGGGGAGTGTGAGTGAGGGAAGGTGACGGAGGTGAGGATTGGGCAGTGTGAGTGAGTGAAGGTGACGGAGGTGAGGACTGGGCAGTGTGAGTGAGGGATGGTGACGGAGGTGAGGATTGGGGATTGTGAGTGAGTGAGGGAAGGTGACGGAGGTGAGGATTGGGCAGTGTGAGTGAGGGAAGGTGACGGAGGTGAGGATTGGGCAGTGTGAGTGAGGGAAGGTGACGGAGGTGAGGATTGGTGAGTGTGAGTGAGTGAGGGAAGGTGACGGAGGTGAGGATTGGGGGGTGTGAGTGAGGGTAGGTGACAGAGGTGAGGATTGGGCAGTGTGAGTGAGGGAAGGTGATGGAGGTGAGGATTGGGGAGTGAGTGAGTGAGTGAGGGATGGTGACGGAGGTGAGGATTGGGGAGTGTGAGTGAGGGAAGGTGACGGAGGTGAGGATTGGGCAGTGTGAGTGAGTGAGGGAAGGTGATGGAGGTGAGAATAGGGGAGTGTGAGTGAGGGAAGGTGACGGAGGTGAGGATTGGGCAGTGTGAGTGAGGGAAGGTGACGGAGGTGAGGATTGGGCAGTGTGAGTGAGGGAAGGTGACGGATGTGAGGATTGGGGAGTGTGAGTGAAGAAGGTGACGGAGGTGAGGATTGGGGAATGTGAGTGAGGGAAGGTGACGGAAGTGAGGATTGGGCAGTGTGAGTGAGGGAAGGTGACGGAAGTGAGGATTGGGCAGTGTGAGTGAGGGAAGGTGACGGAGGTGAGGATTGGGGAGTGTGAGTGAGGGAAGGTGACGGAGGTGAGGATTGGGCAGTGTGAGTGAGTGAGGGAAGGTGACGGAGGTGAGGAGAGGGGAGTGTGAGTGAGGGAAGGTGACGGAGGTGAGGATTGGGCAGTGTGAGTGAGGAAGGTGACGGAGGTGAGGATTAGGGAGTGTGAGTGAGGAAGGTGACGGAGGTGTGGATTGGGGAGTGTGAGTGAGTGAGGGATGGTGACGGAGGTGAGGATTGGGGAGTGTGTGTGAGGGAAGGTGACGGAGGTGAGGATTGGGCAGTGTGAGTGAGTGAGGGAAGGTGACGGAGGTGAGGAGAGGGGAGTGTGAGTGAGGGAAGGTGACGGAGGTGAGGATTGGGCAGTGTGAGTGAGTGAAAGTGACGGAGGTGAGGAAAGGGCAGTGTGAGTGAGGGAAGGTGACGGAGGTGAGGATTGGGGAGTGTGAGTGAGGGAAGGTGACAGAGGTGAAGATTGGGCAGTGTGAGTGAGGGAAGGTGACGGAGGTGAGAATTGCGCAGTGTGAGTGAGGAAGGTGACGGAGGTGAGGATTGGGGAGTGTGAGTGAGTGAGGGATGGTGACGGAGGTGAGGATTGGGGAGTGTGTGTGAGGGAAGGTGACGGAGGTGAGGATTGGGCAGTGTGAGTGAGTGAGGGAAGGTGACGGAGGTGAGGATAGGGGAGTGTGAGTGAGGGAAGGTGACGGACGTGAGGATTGGGCAGTGTGAGTGAGTGAAGGTGACGGAGGTGAGGATTGGGCAGTGTGAGTGAGTGAAGGTGACGGAGGTGAGGATTGGGCAGTGTGAGTGAGTGAAGGTGACGGAGGTGAGGATTGGGGAGTGTGAGTGAGTGAAGGTGACCGAGGTGAGGATTGGGCAGTGTGAGTGAGGGAAGGTGACGGAGGTGAGGATTGGGCAGTGTGAGTGAGTGAAGGTGACGGAGGTGAGGATTGGGCAGTGTGAACGAGGGAAGGTGACGGAGTTGGGGATTGGGCAGTGTGAGTGAGTGAAGGTGACGGAGGTGAGGATTGGGGAGTGTGAGTGAGTGAAGGTGACCGAGGTGAGGATTGGGGAGTGTGAGTGAGGGAAGGTGACGGAGGTGAGGATTGGGCAGTGTGAGTGAGGGAAGGTGACGGACGTGAGGATTGGGCAGTGTGAGTGAGCGAAGGTGACGGAGGTGAGGATTGGGCAGTGTGAGTGAGTGAAGGTGACGGAGGTGAGGATTGGGGAGTGTGAGTGAGCGAGGGATGGTGACGGAGGTGAGGATAGGGCAGTGTGAGTGAGGGAAGGTAACGGAGGTGAGAATTGGGCAGTGTGAGTGAGTGAAGGTGACCGATGTGAGGATTGGGCAGTGTGAGTGAGGGAAGGTGACGGAGGTGAGGATTGGGCAGTGTGAGTGAGTGAAGGTGACGGAGGTGAGGATTGGGCAGTGTGAGCGAGGGAAGGTGACGGAGTTGGGGATTGGGCAGTGTGAGTGAGTGAAGGTGACGGAGGTGAGGATTGGGCAGTGTGAGTGAGTAAAAGTAACGGAGGTCAGAATTGGGCAGTGTGAGTGAGGGAAGGTGACGGAGGTGAGGATTGGGGAGTGTGAGTGAGTGAAGGTGACGGAGGTGAGGATTGGACAGTGTGAGAGAGGGAAGG
Source organism: Scyliorhinus torazame (assembly GCF_047496885.1). Lineage (NCBI taxonomy): Eukaryota > Metazoa > Chordata > Chondrichthyes > Carcharhiniformes > Scyliorhinidae > Scyliorhinus > Scyliorhinus torazame. The sequence goes on along the minus strand of NC_092710.1, from coordinate 7,531,950 downwards.
TGACGGAGGTGAGGATTGGGGAGTGAGTGAGTGAGTGAGTGAGTGAGGGAAGGTGACGGAGGTGAGGATTGGGCAGTGTGAGTGAGGGAAGGTGACGGAGGTGAGGATTGGGGAGTGTGAGGGAAGGTGACAGAGGTGAGAATTGGGCAGTGTGAGTGAGGGAAGGTGACGGAGGTGAGGATTGGGCAGTGTGAGTGAGGGAAGGTGACGGAGGTGAGGATTGGGGAGTGTGAGTGAGGGATGGTGACGGAGGTGAGGATTGGGCAGTGTGAGTGAGTGAAGGTGACGGAGGTGAGGATTGGGGAGTGTGAGTGAGTGAGGGAAGGTGACGGAGGTGAGGATTGGGCAGTGTGAGTGAGTGAGGGAAGGTGACGGAGGTGAGGATTGGGCAGTGTCAGTGAGTGAAGGTGACGGAGGTGAGGATTGGGGAGTGTGAGTGAGTGAGGGAAGGTGACGGAGGTGAGGATTGGGCAGTGTGAGTGAGTGAGGGAAGGTGACGGAGGTGAGGATTGGGGAGTGTGAGTGAGGGAAGGTGACGGAGGTGAGGATTGGAGAGTGTGAGTGAGGGAAGGTGACGGAGGTGAGGATTCGGCAGTGTGAGTGAGTGAGGGTAGGTGACGGAGGTGAGGATTGGGCAGTGTGAGTGAGTGAGGGAAGGTGACGGAGGTGGGGATTGGGGAGTGTGAGTGAGGAAAGGAGACGGAGGTGAGGATTGGGGAGTGTGAGTGAGTGAGGGAAGGTGACGGAGGTGAGGATTGGGCAGTGTGAGTGAGTGAGGGAAGGTGACGGAGGTGAGGATTGGGCAGTGTGAGTGAGTGAGGGAAGGTGACGGAGGTGAGAACTGGGCAGTGTGAGTGAGGGATGGTGACGGAGGTGAGGATTGGGGATTGTGAGTGAATGAGGGAAGGTGACGGAGGTGAGGATTGGGGAGTGTGAGTGAGGGAGGGTGACGGAGGTGAGGATTGGGTAGTGTGAGTGAGGGAAGGTGACGGAGGTGAGGATTGGGGAGTGTGAGTGAGGGAAGGTGACAGAGCTGAGTATTGGAGAGTGTGAGTGAGTGAGGGAAGGTGACGGAGGTGAGGATTGGGCAGTGTGAGTCAGGGAAGGTGACGGAGGTGAGGATTGGGGCGTGTGAGTGAGTGAGGGAAGGTGACGGAGGTGAGGATTGGGGAGTGTGAGGGAGGCAAGGTGACAGAGGTGAGGATTGGGCAGTGTGAGTGAGGGAAGGTGACGGAGGTGAGGATTGGGCAGTGTGAGTGAGGGAAGGTGATGGAGGTGAGGATTGGGGAGTGAGTGTGTGAGTGAGGGATGGTGACGGAGGTGAGGATTGGGGAGTGTGAGTGAGGGAAGGTGACGGAGGTGAGGATTGGGCAGTGTGAGTGAGTGAGGGAAGGTGACGGAGGTGAGGATAGGGGAGTGTGAGTGAGGGAAGGTGACGGAGGTGAGGATTGGGCAGTGTGAGTGAGTGAGGGAATGTGACTGAGGTGAGGATTGGGGAGTGTGAGTGAGGGAAGGTGACGGAGGTGAGGATTGGGCAATGTGAGTGAGGGAAGGTGACCGAGGTGAGGATTGGGTTGTGTGAGTGAGGGCAGGTGACGGAGGTGAGGATTGGGCTGTGTGAGTGATGGAAGGTGACGGAGGTGAGGATTGGGGAGTGAGAGTGAGGGAAGGTGACGGAGGTGAGGATTGGGGAGTGTGAGTGAGTGAGGGAAGGTGACGGAGGTGAGGATTGGGCAGTGTGAGTGAGTGAAGGTGACGGAGGTGAGGATTGGGGAGTGTGAGTGAGTGAGTGAAAGTGACGGAGGTGAGGAAAGGGCAGTGTGAGTGAGGGAAGGTGACGGAGGTGAGGATTGGGGAGTGTGAGTGAGGGAAGGTGACGGAGGTGAGGATTGGGCAGTGTGAGTGAGGGAAGGTGACGGAGGTGAGGATTGGGGAGTGTGAGTGAGTGAGGGAAGGTGCCGGAGGTGAGGATTGGGCAGTGTGAGTGAGTGAAGGTGACGGAGATGAGGATTGGACAGTGTGAGTGAGTGAAAGTGACGGAGGTGAGGAAAGGGCAGTGTGAGTAAGGGAAGGTGACGGAGGTGAGGAAAGGGCAGTGTGAGTAAGGGAAGGTGACGGATGTGAGGATTGGGGAGTGTGAGTGAGGGAAGGTGACGGAGGTGAGGATTGGGCAGTGTGAGTGAGGGAAGGTGACGGAGGTGAGGATTGGGGAGTGTGAGGGAAGGTGACGGAGGTGAGAATTGGGCAGTGTGAGTGAGGGAAAGTGACGGAGGTGAGGATTGGACAGTGTGAGTGAGGGAAGGTGACGGAGGTGAGGATTGGGGAGTGTGAGTGAGGGATGGTGACGGAGGTGAGGATTGGGCAGTGTGAGTGAGTGAGGGAAGGTGACGGAGGTGAGGATTGGGGAGTGTGAGTGAGGGAAGGTGACGGAGGTGAGGATTGGAGAGTGAGAGTGAGGGAAGGTGACGGAGGTGAGGATTGGGCAGTGTGAGTGAGTGAGGGAAGGTGACGGAGGTGGGGATTGGGGGAGTGTGAGTGAGGAAAGGAGACGGAGGTGAGGATTGGGGAGTGTGAGTGAGTGAGGGAAGGTGACGGAGGTGAGGATTGGGCAGTGTGAGTGAGTGAGGGAAGGTGACGGAGGTGAGGATTGGGCCGTGTGAGTGAGTGAGGGAAGGTGACGGAGGTGAGGATTGGGCAGTGTGAGTGAGGGATGGTGACGGAGGTGAGGATTGGGGATTGTGAGTGAGTGAGGGATGGTGACGGAGGTGAGGATTGGGGAGTTTGAGTGAGGGAGGGTGACGGAGGTGAGTATTGGGGAGTGTGAGTGAGGGAAGGTGACGGAGGTGAGGATTGGGGAGTGTGAGTGAGGGAAGGTGACAGAGCTGATTATTGGGGAGTGTGAGTGAGTGAGGGAAGCTGACGGAGGTGATGATTGGGCAGTGTGAGTGAGGGAAGGTGACAGAGGTGAGGATTCGGCAGTGTGAGTGAGGGAAGGTGACGGAGGTGAGGATTGGGGCGTGTGAGTGAGTGAGGGAAGGTGACGGAGGTGAGGATTGGGGAGTGTGAGTGAGGGAAGGTGACAGAGGTGAGGATTGGGCAGTCTAAGTGAGGGAAGGTGACGGAGGTGAGGATTGGGGAGTGTGAGTGAGGAAGGTGACGGAGGTGAGGATTGGGGAGTGTGAGTGAGTGAGGGATTGTGACGGAGGTGAGGATAAGGGAGTGTGAGTGAGGGAAGGTGACGGAGGTGAGGATTGGGCAGTGTGAGTGAGGGAAGGTGACGGAGGTGAGGATTGGGGAGTATGAGTGAGGAAGGTGACGGAGGTGAGGATTAGGGAGTGTGAGTCAGGAAGGTGACGGAGGTGAGGATTGGGCAGTGTGAGTGAGCGAGGGAAGGTGACGGAGGTGAGGATTGGGGAGTGTGAGTGAGGGAAGGTGACGGAGGTGAGGATTGGGGAGTGTGAGTGAGGGAAGGTGACGGAGGTGAGGATTGGGCAGTGTGAGTGAGGGAAGGTGACGGAGGTGAGGATTGGGCAGTGTGAGTGAGTGAAGGTGACGGAGGTGAGGACTGGGCAGTGTGAGTGAGGGATGGTGACGGAGGTGAGGATTGGGGAGTGAGTGAGTGAGTGAGGGATGGTGACGGAGGTGAGGATTGGGGAGTGTGAGTGAGGAAGGTGACGGAGGTGAGGATTGGGGAGTGTGAGTGAGTGAGGGAAGGTGACGGAGTTGGGGATTGGGCAGTGTGAGTGAGGGAAGGTGACGGAGGTGAGGATTGGGCAGTGTGAGTGAGCGAAGGTGACGGAGGTGAGGATTGGGCAGTGTGAGTGAGTGAAGGTGACGGAGGTGAGGATTGGGGAGTGAGTGAGTGAGTGAGGGAAGGTGACGGAGGTGAGGATTGGGCAGTGTGAGTGAGTGAAGGTGACCGAGGTGCGGAATGGGCAGTGTGAGTGAGGGAAGGTGACGGATGTGAGAATTGGGCAGTGTGAGAGAGGGAAGGTGACGGAGGTGAGGATTGGGGAGTGAGTGAGTGAGTGAGGGAAGGTGACGGAGGTGAGGATTGGGCAGTGTGAGTGAGGGAAGGTGACGGAGGTGAGGATTGGGGAGTGTGAGTGAGGGATGGTGACGGAGGTGAGGATTGGGCAGTGTGAGTGAGTGAGGGAAGGTGACGGAGGTGAGGATTGGGGAGTGTGAGTGAGGGAAGGTGACGGAGGTTAGGATTGGAGAGTGTGAGTGAGGGAAGGTGACGGAGGTGAGGATTGGGGCGTGTGAGTGAGTGAGGGAAGGTGACGGAGGTGAGGATAGGGGAGTGTGAGTGAGGGAAGGTGACGGAGGTGAGGATTGGGCAGTGTGAGTGAGCGAAGGTGACGGAGGTGAGGATTGGGCAGTGTGAGTGAGTGAAGGTGACGGAGGTGAGGATTGGGGAGTGTGAGTGAGCGAGGGATGGTGACGGAGGTGAGGATAGGGCAGTGTGAGTGAGGGAAGGTAACGGAGGTGAGAATTGGGCAGTGTGAGTGAGTGAAGGTGACCGAGGTGAGGATTGGGCAGTGTGAGTGAGGGAAGGTGACGGATGTGAGAATTGGGCAGTGTGAGAGAGGGAAGGTGACGGAGGTGAGGATTGGACAGTGTGAGTGAGGGAAGGTGACGGATGTGAGAATTGGGCAGTGTGAGAGAGGGAAGGTGACGGAGGTGAGGATTGGGGAGTGAGTGAGTGAGTGAGGGAAGGTGACGGAGGTGAGGATTGGGCAGTGTGAGTGAGGGAAGGTGACGGAGGTGAGGATTGGGGAGTGTGAGTGAGGGATGGTGACGGAGGTGAGGATTGGGCAGTGTGAGTGAGTGAGGGAAGGTGACGGAGGTGAGGATTGGGGAGTGTGAGTGAGGGAAGGTGACGGAGGTGAGGATTGGAGAGTGTGAGTGAGGGAAGGTGACGGAGGTGAGGATTCGGCAGTGTGAGTGAGTGAGGGTAGGTGACGGAGGTGAGGATTGGGCAGTGTGAGTGAGTGAGGGAAGGTGACGGAGGTGGGGATTGGGGAGTGTGAGTGAGGAAAGGAGACGGAGGTGAGGATTGGGGAGTGTGAGTGAGTGAGGGAAGGTGACGGAGGTGAGGATTGGGCAGTGTGAGTGAGTGAGGGAAGGTGACGGAGGTGAGGATTGGGCAGTGTGAGTGAGTGAGGGAAGGTGACGGAGGTGAGGATTGGGGAGTGTGAGCGAGGGATGGTGACGGAGGTGAGGATTGGGCAGTGTGAGTGAGTGAGGGAAGGTGACGGAGGTGAGAACTGGGCAGTGTGAGTGAGGGATGGTGACGGAGGTGAGGATTGGGGATTGTGAGTGAATGAGGGAAGGTGACGGAGGTGAGGATTGGGGAGTGTGAGTGAGGGAGGGTGACGGAGGTGAGGATTGGGTAGTGTGAGTGAGGGAAGGTGACGGAGGTGAGGATTGGGGAGTGTGAGTGAGGGAAGGTGACAGAGCTGAGTATTGGAGAGTGTGAGTGAGTGAGGGAAGGTGACGGAGGTGAGGATTGGGCAGTGTGAGTCAGGGAAGGTGACGGAGGTGAGGATTGGGGCGTGTGAGTGAGTGAGGGAAGGTGACGGAGGTGAGGATTGGGGAGTGTGAGGGAGGCAAGGTGACAGAGGTGAGGATTGGGCAGTGTGAGTGAGGGAAGGTGACGGAGGTGAGGATTGGGCAGTGTGAGTGAGGGAAGGTGATGGAGGTGAGGATTGGGGAGTGAGTGTGTGAGTGAGGGATGGTGACGGAGGTGAGGATTGGGGAGTGTGAGTGAGGGAAGGTGACGGAGGTGAGGATTGGGCAGTGTGAGTGAGTGAGGGAAGGTGACGGAGGTGAGGATAGGGGAGTGTGAGTGAGGGAAGGTGACGGAGGTGAGGATTGGGCAGTGTGAGTGAGTGAGGGAATGTGACTGAGGTGAGGATTGGGGAGTGTGAGTGAGGGAAGGTGACGGAGGTGAGGATTGGGCAATGTGAGTGAGGGAAGGTGACCGAGGTGAGGATTGGGTTGTGTGAGTGAGGGCAGGTGACGGAGGTGAGGATTGGGCTGTGTGAGTGATGGAAGGTGACGGAGGTGAGGATTGGGGAGTGAGAGTGAGGGAAGGTGACGGAGGTGAGGATTGGGGAGTGTGAGTGAGTGAGGGAAGGTGACGGAGGTGAGGATTGGGCAGTGTGAGTGAGTGAAGGTGACGGAGGTGAGGATTGGGGAGTGTGAGTGAGTGAGTGAAAGTGACGGAGGTGAGGAAAGGGCAGTGTGAGTGAGGGAAGGTGACGGAGGTGAGGATTGGGGAGTGTGAGTGAGGGAAGGTGACGGAGGTGAGGATTGGGCAGTGTGAGTGAGGGAAGGTGACGGAGGTGAGGATTGGGGAGTGTGAGTGAGTGAGGGAAGGTGACGGAGGTGAGGATTGGGGAGTGTGAGTGAGTGAGGGAAGGTGCCGGAGGTGAGGATTGGGCAGTGTGAGTGAGTGAAGGTGACGGAGATGAGGATTGGACAGTGTGAGTGAGTGAAAGTGACGGAGGTGAGGAAAGGGCAGTGTGAGTAAGGGAAGGTGACGGAGGTGAGGAAAGGGCAGTGTGAGTAAGGGAAGGTGACGGATGTGAGGATTGGGGAGTGTGAGTGAGGGAAGGTGACGGAGGTGAGGATTGGGCAGTGTGAGTGAGGGAAGGTGACGGAGGTGAGGATTGGGGAGTGTGAGGGAAGGTGACGGAGGTGAGAATTGGGCAGTGTGAGTGAGGGAAAGTGACGGAGGTGAGGATTGGACAGTGTGAGTGAGGGAAGGTGACGGAGGTGAGGATTGGGGAGTGTGAGTGAGGGATGGTGACGGAGGTGAGGATTGGGCAGTGTGAGTGAGTGAGGGAAGGTGACGGAGGTGAGGATTGGGGAGTGTGAGTGAGGGAAGGTGACGGAGGTGAGGATTGGAGAGTGAGAGTGAGGGAAGGTGACGGAGGTGAGGATTGGGCAGTGTGAGTGAGTGAGGGAAGGTGACGGAGGTGGGGATTGGGGGAGTGTGAGTGAGGAAAGGAGACGGAGGTGAGGATTGGGGAGTGTGAGTGAGTGAGGGAAGGTGACGGAGGTGAGGATTGGGCAGTGTGAGTGAGTGAGGGAAGGTGACGGAGGTGAGGATTGGGCCGTGTGAGTGAGTGAGGGAAGGTGACGGAGGTGAGGATTGGGCAGTGTGAGTGAGTGAAGGTGACGGAGGTGAGGACTGGGCAGTGTGAGTGAGGGATGGTGACGGAGGTGAGGATTGGGGATTGTGAGTGAGTGAGGGATGGTGACGGAGGTGAGGATTGGGGAGTTTGAGTGAGGGAGGGTGACGGAGGTGAGTATTGGGGAGTGTGAGTGAGGGAAGGTGACGGAGGTGAGGATTGGGGAGTGTGAGTGAGGGAAGGTGACAGAGCTGATTATTGGGGAGTGTGAGTGAGTGAGGGAAGCTGACGGAGGTGATGATTGGGCAGTGTGAGTGAGGGAAGGTGACAGAGGTGAGGATTCGGCAGTGTGAGTGAGGGAAGGTGACGGAGGTGAGGATTGGGGCGTGTGAGTGAGTGAGGGAAGGTGACGGAGGTGAGGATTGGGGAGTGTGAGTGAGGGAAGGTGACAGAGGTGAGGATTGGGCAGTCTAAGTGAGGGAAGGTGACGGAGGTGAGGATTGGGGAGTGTGAGTGAGGAAGGTGACGGAGGTGAGGATTGGGGAGTGTGAGTGAGTGAGGGATTGTGACGGAGGTGAGGATAAGGGAGTGTGAGTGAGGGAAGGTGACGGAGGTGAGGATTGGGCAGTGTGAGTGAGGGAAGGTGACGGAGGTGAGGATTGGGGAGTATGAGTGAGGAAGGTGACGGAGGTGAGGATTAGGGAGTGTGAGTCAGGAAGGTGACGGAGGTGAGGATTGGGCAGTGTGAGTGAGCGAGGGAAGGTGACGGAGGTGAGGATTGGGGAGTGTGAGTGAGGGAAGGTGACGGAGGTGAGGATTGGGGAGTGTGAGTGAGGGAAGGTGACGGAGGTGAGGATTGGGGAGTGTGAGTGAGGGAAGGTGACGGAGTTGATGATTGGGCAGTGTGAGTGAGGGAAGATGACGGAGGTGAGGATTGGGCAGTGTGAGTGAGTGAAGGTGACGGAGGTGAGGACTGGGCAGTGTGAGTGAGGGATGGTGACGGAGGTGAGGATTGGGGAGTGAGTGAGTGAGTGAGGGATGGTGACGGAGGTGAGGATTGGGGAGTGTGAGTGAGGAAGGTGACGGAGGTGAGGATTGGGGAGTGTGAGTGAGTGAGGGAAGGTGACGGAGTTGGGGATTGGGCAGTGTGAGTGAGTGAAGGTGACCGAGGTGCGGAATGGGCAGTGTGAGTGAGGGAAGGTGACGGATGTGAGAATTGGGCAGTGTGAGAGAGGGAAGGTGACGGAGGTGAGGATTGGGGAGTGAGTGAGTGAGTGAGGGAAGGTGACGGAGGTGAGGATTGGGCAGTGTGAGTGAGGGAAGGTGACGGAGGTGAGGATTGGGGAGTGTGAGTGAGGGATGGTGACGGAGGTGAGGATTGGGCAGTGTGAGTGAGTGAGGGAAGGTGACGGAGGTGAGGATTGGGGAGTGTGAGTGAGGGAAGGTGACGGAGGTTAGGATTGGAGAGTGTGAGTGAGGGAAGGTGACGGAGGTGAGGATTGGGGCGTGTGAGTGAGTGAGGGAAGGTGACGGAGGTGAGGATAGGGGAGTGTGAGTGAGGGAAGGTGACGGAGGTGAGGATTGGGCAGTGTGAGTGAGCGAAGGTGACGGAGGTGAGGATTGGGCAGTGTGAGTGAGTGAAGGTGACGGAGGTGAGGATTGGGGAGTGTGAGTGAGCGAGGGATGGTGACGGAGGTGAGGATAGGGCAGTGTGAGTGAGGGAAGGTAACGGAGGTGAGAATTGGGCAGTGTGAGTGAGTGAAGGTGACCGAGGTGAGGATTGGGCAGTGTGAGTGAGGGAAGGTGACGGATGTGAGAATTGGGCAGTGTGAGAGAGGGAAGGTGACGGAGGTGAGGATTGGACAGTGTGAGTGAGGGAAGGTGACGGATGTGAGAATTGGGCAGTGTGAGAGAGGGAAGGTGACGGAGGTGAGGATTGGGGAGTGAGTGAGTGAGTGAGGGAAGGTGACGGAGGTGAGGATTGGGCAGTGTGAGTGAGGGAAGGTGACGGAGGTGAGGATTGGGGAGTGTGAGTGAGGGATGGTGACGGAGGTGAGGATTGGGCAGTGTGAGTGAGTGAGGGAAGGTGACGGAGGTGAGGATTGGGGAGTGTGAGTGAGGGAAGGTGACGGAGGTGAGGATTGGAGAGTGTGAGTGAGGGAAGGTGACGGAGGTGAGGATTGGGCAGTGTGAGTGAGTGAGGGTAGGTGACGGAGGTGAGGATTGGGCAGTGTGAGTGAGTGAGGGAAGGTGACGGAGGTGGGGATTGGGGAGTGTGAGTGAGGAAAGGAGACGGAGGTGAGGATTGGGGAGTGTGAGTGAGTGAGGGAAGGTGACGGAGGTGAGGATTGGGCAGTGTGAGTGAGTGAGGGAAGGTGACGGAGGTGAGGATTGGGCAGTGTGAGTGAGTGAGGGAAGGTGACGGAGGTGAGAACTGGGCAGTGTGAGTGAGGGATGGTGACGGAGGTGAGGATTGGGGATTGTGAGTGAATGAGGGAAGGTGACGGAGGTGAGGATTGGGGAGTGTGAGTGAGGGAGGGTGACGGAGGTGAGGATTGGGTAGTGTGAGTGAGGGAAGGTGACGGAGGTGAGGATTGGGGAGTGTGAGTGAGGGAAGGTGACAGAGCTGAGTATTGGGGAGTGTGAGTGAGTGAGGGAAGGTGACGGAGGTGAGGATTGGGCAGTGTGAGTGAGGGAAGGTGACGGAGGTGAGGATTGGGGCGTGTGAGTGAGTGAGGGAAGGTGACGGAGGTGAGGATTGGGGAGTGTGAGGGAGGCAAGGTGACAGAGGTGAGGATTGGGCAGTGTGAGTGAGGGAAGGTGACGGAGGTGAGGATTGGGCAGTGTGAGTGAGGGAAGGTGATGGAGGTGAGGATTGGGGAGTGAGTGTGTGAGTGAGGGATGGTGACGGAGGTGAGGATTGGGGAGTGTGAGTGAGGGAAGGTGACGGAGGTGAGGATTGGGCAGTGTGAGTGAGTGAGGGAAGGTGACGGAGGTGAGGATAGGGGAGTGTGAGTGAGGGAAGGTGACGGAGGTGAGGATTGGGCAGTGTGAGTGAGTGAGGGAATGTGACTGAGGTGAGGATTGGGGAGTGTGAGTGAGGGAAGGTGACGGAGGTGAGGATTGGGCAATGTGAGTGAGGGAAGGTGACCGAGGTGAGGATTGGGTTGTGTGAGTGAGGGCAGGTGACGGAGGTGAGGATTGGGCTGTGTGAGTGATGGAAGGTGACGGAGGTGAGGATTGGGGAGTGTGAGTGAGTGAAGGTGACGGAGGTGAGGATTGGGGAGTGAGAGTGAGGGAAGGTGACGGAGGTGAGGATTGGGGAGTGTGAGTGAGTGAGGGAAGGTGACGGAGGTGAGGATTGGGCAGTGTGAGTGAGTGAAGGTGACGGAGGTGAGGATTGGGGAGTGTGAGTGAGTGAGTGAAAGTGACGGAGGTGAGGAAAGGGCAGTGTGAGTGAGGGAAGGTGACGGAGATGAGGATTGGGGAGTGTGAGTGAGGGAAGGTGACGGAGGTGAGGATTGGGCAGTGTGAGTGAGGGAAGGTGACGGAGGTGAGGATTGGGGAGTGTGAGTGAGTGAGGGAAGGTGACGGAGGTGAGGATTGGGGAGTGTGAGTGAGTGAGGGAAGGTGCCGGAGGTGAGGATTGGGCAGTGTGAGTGAGTGAAGGTGACGGAGATGAGGATTGGACAGTGTGAGTGAGTGAAAGTGACGGAGGTGAGGAAAGGGCAGTGTGAGTAAGGGAAGGTGACGGATGTGAGGATTGGGGAGTGTGAGTGAGGGAAGGTGACGGAGGTGAGGATTGCGGAGTGTGAGTGAGGGAAGGTGACGGAGGTGAGGATTGGGGAGTGAGTGAGTGAGGGAAGGTGACGGAGGTGAGGATTGGGCAGTGTGAGTGAGGGAAGGTGAGGATTGGGGAGTGTGAGTGAGTGAGGGAAGGTGACGGAGGTGAGGATTGGGCAGTGTGAGTGAGGGATGGTGACGGAGGTGAGGATTGGGCAGTGTGAGTGAGTGAGGGAAGGTGACGGAGGTGAGGATTGGGGAGTGTGAGTGAGGGAAGGTGACGGAGGTGAGGATTGGGCAGTGAGAGTGAGGGGAGGTGAGGGAGGTGAGGATTGGGCAGTGTGAGTGAGTGAAGGTGACGGAGGTGAGGACTGGGCAGTGTGAGTGAGGGATGGTGACGGAGGTGAGGATTGGGGATTGTGAGTGAGTGAGGGAAGGTGACGGAGGTGAGGATTGGGGAGTGTGAGTGAGGGAGGGTGACGGAGGTGAGGAGTGGGGAGTGTGAGTGAGGGAAGGTGACGGAGGTGAGGTTTGGGCAGTGTGAGTGAGCGAGGGAAGGTGACGGAGGTGAGGATTGGGGAGTGTGAGTGAGGGAAGGTGACGGAGGTGAGGATTGGGGAGTGTGAGTGAGGGAAGGTGACGGAGGTGAGGATTGGGCAGTGTGAGTGAGGGAAGGTGACGGAGGTGAGGATTGGGCAGTGTGAGTGAGGGAAGGTGACGGAGGTGAGGATTGGTGAGTGTGAGTGAGTGAGGGAAGGTGACAGAGGTGAGGATTGGGCAGTGTGAGTGAGGGAAGGTGATGGAGGTGAGGATTGGGGAGTGAGTGAGTGAGTGAGTGAGGGATGGTGACGGAGGTGAGGATTGGGGAGTGTGAGTGAGGGAAGGTGACGGAGGTGAGGATTGGGCAGTGTGAGTGAGTGAGGGAAGGTGACGGAGGTGAGGATTGGGGAGTGAGTGAGTGAGTGAGGGAAGGTGATGGAGGTGAGAATAGGGGAGTGTGAGTGAGGGAAGGTGACGGAGGCGAGGATTGGGCAGTGTGAGTGAGGGAAGGTGACGGAGGTGAGGATTGGGGAGTGTGAGTGAGGAAGGTGACGGAGGTGAGGATTGGGGAGTGTGAGTGAGTGAGGGAAGGTGACGGAAGTGAGGATTGGGGAGTGTGTGTGAGGGAAGGTGACGGAGGTGAGGATTGGGCAGTGTGAGTGAGTGAGGGAAGGTGACGGAGGTGAGGAGAGGGGAGTGTGAGTGAGGGAAGGTGACGGAGGTGAGGATTGGGCAGTGTGAGTGAGTGAAAGTGACGGAGGTGAGGAAAGGGCAGTGTGAGTGAGGGAAGGTGGCGGAGGTGAGGATTGGGGAGTGTGAGTGAGGGAAGGTGACAGAGGTGAAGATTGGGCAGTGTGAGTGAGGGAAGGTGACGGAGGTGAGAATTGCGCAGTGTGAGTGAGGAAGGTGACGGAGGTGAGGATTGGGGAGTGTGAGTGAGGGATGGTGACGGAGGTGAGGATTGGGGAGTGTGTGTGAGGGAAGGTGACGGAGGTGAGGATTGGGCAGTGTGAGTGAGTGAGGGAAGGTGACGGAGGTGAGGATAGGGGAGTGTGAGTGAGGGAAGGTGACGGACGTGAGGATTGGGCAGTGTGAGTGAGTGAAGGTGATGGAGGTGAGGATTGGGCAGTGTGAGTGAGTGAAGATGACGGAGGTGAGGATTGGGCAGTGTGAGCGAGGGAAGGTGACGGAGTTGGGGATTGGGCAGTGTGAGTGAGCGAAGGTGACGGAGGTGAGGATTGGGCAGTGTGAGTGAGTGAAGGTGACGGAGGTGAGGATTGGGCAGTGTGAGTGAGTGAGGGAAGATGACGGAGGTGAGGATTGGGCAGTGTGAGTGAGTGAAGGTGACGGAGGTGAGGATTGGGGAGTGTGAGTGAGTGAAAGTGACGGAGGTCAGAATTGGGCAGTGTGAGTGAGGGAAGGTGACGGAGGTGAGGATTGGGGAGTGTGAGTGAGTGAAGGTGACGGAGGTGAGGATTGGACAGTGTGAGTGAGGGAAGGTGACGGATGTGAGAATTGGGCAGTGTGAGAGAGGGAAGGTGACGGAGGTGAGGATTGGGGAGTGAGTGAGGGAAGGTGACGGAGGTGAGGATTGGGCAGAGTGAGGGAAGGTGACGGAGGTGAGGATTGGGGAGTGTGAGGGAAGGTGACGGAGGTGAGAATTGGGCAGTGTGAGTGAGGGAAGGTGACGGAGGTGAGGATTGGGCAGTGAGAGTGAGGGAAGGTGAGGGAGGTGAGGATTGGGGAGTGTGAGTGAGGGAAGGTGACGGAGGTGAGGATTGGGCAGTGTGAGTGAGGGATGGTGACGGAGGTGAGGATTGGGCAGTGTGAGTGAGGGAAGGTGACGGAGGTGAGGATTGAGCAGTGTGAGTGAGGGAAGGTGACGGAGGTGAGGATTGGGGAGTGTGAGTGAGGGAAGGTGACGGAGGTGAGGATTGGGCAGTGTGAGTGAGTGAGGGTAGGTGACGGAGGTGAGGATTGGGCAGTGTGAGTGAGTGAAGGTGACGGAGGTGAGGACTGGGCAGTGTGAGTGAGGGATGGTGACGGAGGTGAGGATTGGGGATTGTGAGTGAGTGAGGGAAGGTGACGGAGGTGAGGATTGGGGAGTGTGAGTGAGGGAGGGTGACGGAGGTGAGGATTGGGGAGTGTGAGTGAGGGAAGGTGACGGAGGTGAGGATTGGGGAGTGTGAGTGAGGGAAGGTGACAGAGCTGAGTATTGGGGAGTGTGAGTGAGTGAGGGAAGGTGACGAGGTGAGGATTGGGGCGTGTGAGTGAGTGACGGAAGGTGACGGAGGTGAGGATAGGGGAGTGTGAGTGAGGGAAGGTGACGGAGGTGAGGATTGGGCAGTGTGAGTGAGGGAAGGTGACGGAGGTGAGGATTGGGCAGTGTGAGTGAGGGAAGGTGACGGAGGTGAGGATTGGGCAGTGTGAGTGAGGGAAGGTGACGAGGTGAGGATTGGGGCGTGTGAGTGAGTGAGGGAAGGTGACGGAGGTGAGGATAGGGGAGTGTGAGTGAGGGAAGGTGACGGAGGTGAGGATTGGGCAGTGTGAGTGAGGGAAGGTGACGGAGGTGAGGATTGGGCAGTGAGGGAAGGTGACGGAGGTGAGGATTGGGGAGTGTGAGTGAGGAAGGTGACGGAGGTGAGGATTGGGGAGTTTGAGTGAGTGAGGGATGGTGACGGAGGTGAGGATTGGGGAGTGTGAGTGAGGGAAGGTGACGGAGGTGAGGATTGGGCAGTGTGAGTGAGCGAGGGAAGGTGACGGAGGTGAGGATTGGGGAGTGTGAGTGGGGAAGGTGACGGAGGTGAGGATTGGGGAGTGTGAGTGAGGGAAGGTGACGGAGGTGAGGATTGGGCATTGTGAGTGAGGGAAGGTGACGGAGGTGAGCATTGGGCAATGTGAGTGAGGGAAGGTGACCGAGGTGAGGATTGGGTTGTGTGAGTGAGGGAAGGTGACGGAGGTTAGGATTGGGCTGTGTGAGTGATGGAAGGTGACGGAGGTGAGGATTGGGGAGTGTGAGTGAGTGAAGGTGACGGAGGTGAGGATTGGGGAGTGAGAGTGAGGGAAGGTGACGGAGGTGAGGATTGGGGAGTGTGAGTGAGTGAGGGAAGGTGACGGAGGTGAGGATTGGGCAGTGTGAGTGAGTGAAGGTGACGGAGGTGAGGATTGGGGAGTGTGAGTGAGTGAGTGAAAGTGACGGAGTTGAGGAAAGGGCAGTGTGAGTGAGGGAAGGTGACGGAGGTGAGGATTGGGGAGTGTGAGTGAGGGAAGGTGACGGAGGTGAGGATTGGGCAGTGTGAGTGAGGGAAGGTGACGGAGGTGAGGATTGGGGAGTGTGAGTGAGTGAGGGAAGGTGACGGAGGTGAGGATTGGGGAGTGTGAGTGAGTGAGGGAAGGTGACGGAGTTGGGGATTGGGCAGTGTGAGTGAGTGAAGGTGACGGAGATGAGGATTGGACAGTGTGAGTGAGTGAAAGTGACGGAGGTGAGGAAAGGGCAGTGTGAGTAAGGGAAGGTGACGGATGTGAGGATTGGGGAGTGTGAGTGAGGGAAGGTGACGGAGGTGAGGATTGCGGAGTGTGAGTGAGGGAAGGTGACGGAGGTGAGGATTGGGGAGTGAGTGAGTGAGGGAAGGTGACGGAGGTGAGGATTGGGCAGTGTGAGTGAGGGAAGGTGAGGGAGGTGAGGATTGGGGAGTGTGAGGGAAGGTGACGGAGGTGAGGATTGGGCAGTGTGAGTGAGGGATGGTGACGGAGGTGAGGATTGGGCAGTGTGAGTGAGTGAGGGAAGGTGACGGAGGTGAGGATTGGGGAGTGTGAGTGAGGGAAGGTGACGGAGGTGAGGATTGGGCAGTGAGAGTGAGGGGAGGTGAGGGAGGTGAGGATTGGGCAGTGTGAGTGAGTGAAGGCGACGGAGGTGAGGACTGGGCAGTGTGAGTGAGGGATGGTGACGGAGGTGAGGATTGGGGATTGTGAGTGAGTGAGGGAAGGTGACGGAGGTGAGGATTGGGGAGTGTGAGTGAGGGAGGGTGACGGAGGTGAGGATTGGGGAGTGTGAGTGAGGGAAGGTGACGGAGGTGAGGTTTGGGCAGTGTGAGTGAGCGAGGGAAGGTGACGGAGGTGAGGATTGGGGAGTGTGAGTGAGGGAAGGTGACGGAGGTGAGGATTGGGGAGTGTGAGTGAGGGATGGTGACGGAGGTGAGGATTGGGCAGTGTGAGTGAGGGAAGGTGACGGAGGTGAGGATTGGGCAGTGTGAGTGAGGGAAGGTGACGGAGGTGAGGACTGGGCAGTGTGAGTGAGGGATGGTGACGGAGGTGAGGATTGGGATTGTGAGTGAGTGAGGGAAGGTGACGGAGGTGAGGATTGGGCAGTGTGAGTGAGGGAAGGTGATGGAGGTGAGGATTGGGGAGTGAGTGAGTGAGTGAGTGAGGGATGGTGACGGAGGTGAGGATTGGGGAGTGTGAGTGAGGGAAGGTGACGGAGGTGAGGATTGGGCAGTGTGAGTGAGTGAGGGAAGGTGACGGAGGTGAGGATTGGGGAGTGAGTGAGTGAGTGAGGGAAGGTGATGGAGGTGAGAATAGGGGAGTGTGAGTGAGGGAAGGTGACGGAGGCGAGGATTGGGCAGTGTGAGTGAGGGAAGGTGACGGAGGTGAGGATTGGGGAGTGTGAGTGAGGAAGGTGACGGAGGTGAGGATTGGGGAGTGTGAGTGAGTGAGGGAAGGTGACGGAAGTGAGGATTGGGGAGTGTGTGTGAGGGAAGGTGACGGAGGTGAGGATTGGGCAGTGTGAGTGAGTGAGGGAAGGTGACGGAGGTGAGGAGAGGGGAGTGTGAGTGAGGGAAGGTGACGGAGGTGAGGATTGGGCAGTGTGAGTGAGTGAAAGTGACGGAGGTGAGGAAAGGGCAGTGTGAGTGAGGGAAGGTGACGGAGGTGAGGATTGGGGAGTGTGAGTGAGGGAAGGTGACAGAGGTGAAGATTGGGCAGTGTGAGTGAGGGAAGGTGACGGAGGTGAGAATTGCGCAGTGTGAGTGAGGAAGGTGACGGAGGTGAGGATTGGGGAGTGTGAGTGAGGGATGGTGACGGAGGTGAGGATTGGGGAGTGTGTGTGAGGGAAGGTGACGGAGGTGAGGATTGGGCAGTGTGAGTGAGTGAGGGAAGGTGACGGAGGTGAGGATAGGGGAGTGTGAGTGAGGGAAGGTGACGGACGTGAGGATTGGGCAGTGTGAGTGAGTGAAGGTGATGGAGGTGAGGATTGGGCAGTGTGAGTGAGTGAAGATGACGGAGGTGAGGATTGGGCAGTGTGAGCGAGTGAAGGTGACGGAGGTGAGGATTGGGGAGTGTGAGTGAGGGAAGGTGACGGAGTTGGGGATTGGGCAGTGTGAGTGAGCGAAGGTGACGGAGGTGAGGATTGGGCAGTGTCAGTGAGTGAAGGTGACGGAGGTGAGGATTGGGCAGTGTGAGTGAGTGAGGGAAGATGACGGAGGTGAGGATTGGGCAGTGTGAGTGAGGGAAGGTGACGGAGGTGAGGATTGGGGAGTGTGAGTGAGTGAAGGTGACGGAGGTGAGGATTGGGCAGTGTGAGTGAGTAAAAGTGACGGAGGTCAGAATTGGGCAGTGTGAGTGAGGGAAGGTGACGGAGGTGAGGATTGGGGAGTGTGAGTGAGTGAAGGTGACGGAGGTGAGGATTGGGGAGTTTGAGTGAGGGAAGGTGACGGATGTGAGAATTGGGCAGTGTGAGAGAGGGAAGGTGACGGAGGTGAGGATTGGGGAGTGAGTGAGGGAAGGTGACGGAGGTGAGGATTGGGCAGAGTGAGGGAAGGTGACGGAGGTGAGGATTGGGGAGTGTGAGGGAAGGTGACGGAGGTGAGAATTGGGCAGTGTGAGTGAGGGAAGGTGACGGAGGTGAGGATTGGGCAGTGAGAGTGAGGGAAGGTGAGGGAGGTGAGGATTGGGGAGTGTGAGTGAGGGAAGGTGACGGAGGTGAGGATTGGGCAGTGAGAGTGAGGGAAGGTGACGGAGGTGAGGATTGGGCAGTGTGAGTGAGGGATGGTGACGGAGGTGAGGATTGGGCAGTGTGAGTGAGTGAGGGAAGGTGACGGAGGTGAGGATTGGGGAGTGTGAGTGAGGGAAGGTGACGGAGGTGAGGATTGGAGAGTGTGAGTGAGGGAAGGTGACGGAGGTGAGGATTGGGCAGTGTGAGTGAGTGAGGGTAGGTGACGGAGGTGAGGATTGGGCAGTGTGAGTGAGTGAAGGTGACGGAGGTGAGGACTGGGCAGTGTGAGTGAGGGATGGTGACGGAGGTGAGGATTGGGGATTGTGAGTGAGTGAGGGAAGGTGACGGAGGTGAGGATTGGGGAGTGTGAGTGAGGGAGGGTGACGGAGGTGAGGATTGGGCAGTGTGAGTGAGGGAAGGTGACGAGGTGAGGATTGGGGCGTGTGAGTGAGTGAGGGAAGGTGACGGAGGTGAGGATAGGGGAGTGTGAGTGAGGGAAGGTGACGGAGGTGAGGATTGGGCAGTGTGAGTGAGGGAAGGTGACGAGGTGAGGATTGGGGCGTGTGAGTGAGTGAGGGAAGGTGACGGAGGTGAGGATAGGGGAGTGTGAGTGAGGGAAGGTGACGGAGGTGAGGATTGGGCAGTGTGAGTGAGGGAAGGTGACGGAGGTGAGGATTGGGCAGTGTGAGTGAGGGAAGGTGACGGAGGTGAGGATTGGGCAGTGTGAGTGAGGGAAGGTGACGAGGTGAGGATTGGGGCGTGTGAGTGAGTGAGGGAAGGTGACGGAGGTGAGGATAGGGGAGTGTGAGTGAGGGAAGGTGACGGAGGTGAGGATTGGGCAGTGTGAGTGAGGGAAGGTGACGGAGGTGAGGATTGGGCAGTGTGAGTGAGGGAAGGTGACGGAGGTGAGGATTGGGCAGTGAGGGAAGGTGACGGAGATGAGGATTGGGGAGTGTGAGTGAGGAAGGTGACGGACGTGAGGATTGGGGAGTGTGAGTGAGGGAAGGTGACGGAGGTGAGGATTGGGCAGTGTGAGTGAGCGAGGGAAGGTGACGGAGGTGAGGATTGGGGAGTGTGAGTGAGGGAAGGTGACGGAGGTGAGGATTGGGGAGTGTGAGTGAGGGAAGGTGACGGAGGTGAGGATTGGGCATTGTGAGTGAGGGAAGGTGACGGAGGTGAGCATTGGGCAGTGTGAGTGAGTGAAGGTGACGGAGGTGAGGACTGGGCAGTGTGAGCGAGTGAGGGAAGGTGACGGAGGTGAGGATTGGGGAGTGTGAGTGAGGGATGGTGACGGAGGTGAGGATTGTGGATTGTGAGTGAGTGAGGGAGAGTGACGGAGGTGAGGATTGGGCAGTGTGAGTGAGGGAAGGTGACGGAGGTGAGGATTGGGCAGTGTGAGTGAGGGAAGGTGACGGAGGTGAGAATTGGGCAGTGTGAGTGAGGAAGGTGACGGAGGTGAGGATTAGGGAGTGTGAGTGAGGAAGGTGACGGAGGTGAGAATTGGGGAGTTTGAGTGAGTGAGGGATGGTGACGGAGGAGAGGATTGGGGAGTGTGAGTGAGGGAAGGTGACGGAGGTGAGGATTGGGCAGTGTGAGTGAGCGAGGGAAGGTGACGGAGGTGAGGATTGGGGAGTGTGAGTGAGGGAAGGTGACGGAGGTGAGGATTGGGCAGTGTGAGTGAGTGAAGGTGACGGAGGTGAGGACTGGGCAGTGTGAGTGAGGGAAGGTGACGGAGGTGAGGATTGGGCAGTGTGAGTGAGGGAAGGTGACGGAGGTGAGGATTGGTGAGTGTGAGTGAGTGAGGGAAGGTGACGGAGGTGAGGATTGGGGGGTGTGAGTGAGGGTAGGTGACAGAGGTGAGGATTGGGCAGTGTGAGTGAGGGAAGGTGATGGAGGTGAGGATTGGGGAGTGAGTGAGTGAGTGAGGGATGGTGACGGAGGTGAGGATTGGGGAGTGTGAGTGAGGGAAGGTGACGGAGGTGAGGATTGGGCAGTGTGAGTGAGTTAGGGAAGGTGATGGAGGTGAGAATAGGGGAGTGTGAGTGAGGGAAGGTGACGGAGGTGAGGATTGGGCAGTGTGAGTGAGGGAAGGTGACGGAGGTGAGGATTGGGCAGTGTGAGTGAGGGAAGGTGACGGAGGTGAGGATTGGGGAGTGTGAGTGAAGAAGGTGACGGAGGTGAGGATTGGGGAATGTGAGTGAGTGAGGGAAGTTGACGGAAGTGAGGATTGGGCAGTGTGAGTGAGGGAAGGTGACGGAGGTGAGGATTGGGGAGTGTGAGTGAGGAAGGTGACGGAGGTGAGGATTAGGGAGTGTGAGTGAGGAAGGTGACGGAGGTGAGGATTGGGGAGTGTGAGTGAGTGAGGGATGGTGACGGAGGTGAGGATTGGGGAGTGTGTGTGAGGGAAGGTGACGGAGGTGAGGATTGGGCAGTGTGAGTGAGTGAGGGAAGGTGACGGAGGTGAGGAGAGGGGAGTGTGAGTGAGGGAAGGTGACGGAGGTGAGGATTGGGCGGTGTGAGTGAGTGAAAGTGACGGAGGTGAGGAAAGGGCAGTGTGAGTGAGGGAAGGTGACGGTGGTGAGGATTGGGGAGTGTGAGTGAGGGAAGGTGACAGAGGTGAAGATTGGGCAGTGTGAGTGAGGGAAGGTGACGGAGGTGAGAATTGCGCAGTGTGAGTGAGGAAGGTGACGGAGGTGAGGATTGGGGAGTGTGAGTGAGTGAGGGATGGTGACGGAGGTGAGGATTGGGGAGTGTGTGTGAGGGAAGGTGACGGAGGTGAGGATTGGGCAGTGTGAGTGAGTGAGGGAAGGTGACGGAGGTGAGGATAGGGGAGTGTGAGTGAGGGAAGGTGACGGACGTGAGGATTGGGCAGTGTGAGTGAGTGAAGGTGACGGAGGTGAGGATTGGGCAGTGTGAGTGAGTGAAGGTGACGGAGGTGAGGATTGGGCAGTGTGAGTGAGTGAAGGTGACGGAGGTGAGGATTGGGGAGTGTGAGTGAGCGAGGGATGGTGACGGAGGTGAGGATAGGGCAGTGTGAGTGAGGGAAGGTAACGGAGGTGAGGATTGGGGAGTGTGAGCGAGGGAAGGTGACGGAGTTGGGGATTGGGCAGTGTGAGTGAGTGAAGGTGACGGAGGTGAGGATTGGGGAGTGTGAGTGAGCGAGGGATGGTGACGGAGGTGAGGATAGGGCAGTGTGAGTGAGGGAAGGTAACGGAGGTGAGAATTGGGCAGTGTGAGTGAGTGAAGGTGACCGAGGTGAGGATTGGGCAGTGTGAGCGAGGGATGGTGACGGAGTTGGGGATTGGGCAGTGTGAGTGAGTGAAGGTGACGGAGGTGAGGATTGGGCAGTGTGAGTGAGTAAAAGTAACGGAGGTCAGAATTGGGCAGTGTGAGTGAGGGAAGGTGACGGAGGTGAGGATTGGGGAGTGTGAGTGAGTGAAGGTGACGGAGGTGAGGATTGGACAGTGTGAGAGAGGGAAGGTGACGGAGGTGAGGATTGGGGAGTGAGTGAGTGAGTGAGGGAAGGTGACGGAGGTGAGGATTGGGGAGTGTGAGGGAAAGTGACGGAGGTGAGAATTGGGTAGTGTGAGTGAGGGAAGGTGACGGAGGTGAGGATTGGGCAGTGTGAGTGAGGGAAGGTGACGGAGGTGAGGATTGGGGAGTGTGAGTGAGGGATGGTGACGGAGGTGAGGATTGGGCAGTGTGAGTGAGTGAGGGAAGGTGACGGAGGTGAGGATTGGGGAGTGTGAGTGAGGGAAGGTGACGGAGGTGAGGATTGGAGAGTGTGAGTGAGGGAAGGTGACGGAGGTGAGGATTGGGCAGTGTGAGTGAGTGAGGGTAGGTGACGGAGGTGAGGATTGGGCAGTGTGAGTGAGTGAGGGAAGGTGACGGAGGTGGGGATTGGGGAGTGTGAGTGAGGAAAGGAACGGAGGTGAGGATTGGGGAGTGTGAGTGAGTGAGGGAAGGTGACGGAGGTGAGGATTGGGCAGTGTGAGTGAGTGAGGGAAGGTGACGGAGGTGAGGATTGGGCAGTGTGAGTGAGTGAGGGAAGGTGACGGAGGTGAGAACTGGGCAGTGTGAGTGAGGGATGGTGACGGAGGTGAGGATTGGGGATTGTGAGTGAATGAGGGAAGGTGACGGAGGTGAGGATTGGGGAGTGTGAGTGAGGGAGGGTGACGGAGGTGAGGATTGGGTAGTGTGAGTGAGGGAAGGTGACGGAGGTGAGGATTGGGGAGTGTGAGTGAGGGAAGGTGACAGAGCTGAGTATTGGGGAGTGTGAGTGAGTGAGGGAAGGTGACGGAGGTGAGGATTGGGCAGTGTGAGTGAGGGAAGGTGACTGAGGTGAGGATTGGGGCGTGTGAGTGAGTGAGGGAAGGTGACGGAGGTGAGGATTGGGGAGTGTGAGGGAGGCAAGGTGACAGAGGTGAGGATTGGGCAGTGTGAGTGAGGGAAGGTGACGGAGGTGAGGATTGGGCAGTGTGAGTGAGGGAAGGTGATGGAGGTGAGGATTCGGGAGTGAGTGTGTGAGTGAGTGATGGTGACGGAGGTGAGGATTGGGGAGTGTGAGTGAGGGAAGGTGACGGAGGTGAGGATTGGGCAGTGTGAGTGAGTGAGGGAAGGTGACGGAGGTGAGGATAGGGGAGTGTGAGTGAGGGAAGGTGACGGAGGTGAGGATAGGGCAGTGTGAGTGAGTGAGGGAATGTGACTGAGGTGAGGATTGGGGAGTGTGAGTGAGGGAAGGTGACGGAGGTGAGGATTGGGCAATGTGAGTGAGGGAAGGTGACCGAGGTGAGGATTGGGTTGTGTGAGTGAGGGCAGGTGACGGAGGTGAGGATTGGGCTGTGTGAGTGATGGAAGGTGACGGAGGTGAGGATTGGGGAGTGAGAGTGAGGGAAGGTGACGGAGGTGAGGATTGGGGAGTGTGAGTGAGTGAGGGAAGGTGACGGAGGTGAGGATTGGGCAGTGTGAGTGAGTGAAGGTAACGGAGGTGAGGATTGGGGAGTGTGAGTGAGTGAGTGAAAGTGACGGAGGTGAGGAAAGGGCAGTGTGAGTGAGGGAAGGTGAAGGAGGTGAGGATTGGGGAGTGTGAGTGAGGGAAGGTGACGGAGGTGAGGATTGGGCAGTGTGAGTGAGGGAAGGTGACGGAGGTGAGGATTGGGGAGTGTGAGTGAGTGAGGGAAGGTGACGGAGGTGAGGATTGGGGAGTGTGAGTGAGTGAGGGAAGGTGCCGGAGGTGAGGATTGGGCAGTGTGAGTGAGTGAAGGTGACGGAGATGAGGATTGGACAGTGTGAGTGAGTGAAAGTGACGGAGGTGAGGAAAGGGCAGTGTGAGTAAGGGAAGGTGACGGATGTGAGGATTGGGGAGTGTGAGTGAGGGAAGGTGACGGAGGTGAGGATTGCGGAGTGTGAGTGAGGGAAGGTGACGGAGGTGAGGATTGGGGAGTGAGTGAGTGAGGGAAGGTGACGGAGGTGAGGATTGGGCAGTGTGAGTGAGGGAAGGTGACGGAGGTGAGGATTGGGGAGTGTGAGGGAAGGTGACGGAGGTGAGAATTGGGCAGTGTGAGTGAGGGAAAGTGACGGAGGTGAGGATTGGACAGTGTGAGTGAGGGAAGGTGACGGAGGTGAGGATTGGGGAGTGTGAGTGAGGGATGGTGACGGAGGTGAGGATTGGGCAGTGTGAGTGAGTGAGGGAAGGTGACGGAGGTGAGGATTGGGGAGTGTGAGTGAGGGAAGGTGACGGAGGTGAGGATTGGAGAGTGAGAGTGAGGGAAGGTGACGGAGGTGAGGATTGGGCAGTGTGAGTGAGTGAGGGAAGGTGACGGAGGTGGGGATTGGGGGAGTGTGAGTGAGGAAAGGAGACGGAGGTGAGGATTGGGGAGTGTGAGTGAGTGAGGGAAGGTGACGGAGGTGAGGATTGGGCAGTGTGAGTGAGTGAGGGAAGGTGACGGAGGTGAGGATTGGGCCGTGTGAGTGAGTGAGGGAAGGTGACGGAGGTGAGGATTGGGCAGTGTGAGTGAGTGAAGGTGACGGAGGTGAGGACTGGGCAGTGTGAGTGAGGGATGGTGACGGAGGTGAGGATTGGGGATTGTGAGTGAGTGAGGGTTGGTGACGGAGGTGAGGATTGGGGAGTTTGAGTGAGGGAGGGTGACGGAGGTGAGTATTGGGGAGTGTGAGTGAGTGAGGGAAGCTGACGGAGGTGATGATTGGGCAGTGTGAGTAAGGGAAGGTGACGGAGGTGAGGATTCGGCAGTGTGAGTGAGGGAAGGTGACGGAGGTGAGGATTGGGGCGTGTGAGTGAGTGAGGGAAGGTGACGGAGGTGAGGATTGGGGAGTGTGAGTGAGGGAAGGTGACAGAGGTGAGGATTGGGCAGTCTAAGTGAGGGAAGGTGACGGAGGTGAGGATTGGGGAGTGTGAGTGAGGAAGGTGACGGAGGTGAGGATTGGGGAGTGTGAGTGAGTGAGGGATTGTGACGGAGGTGAGGATAAGGGAGTGTGAGTGAGGGAAGGTGACGGAGGTGAGGATTGGGCAGTGTGAGTGAGGGAAGGTGACGGAGGTGAGGATTGGGGAGTGTGAATCAGGGAAGGTGACGGAGGTGAGGATTGGGGAGTATGAGTGAGGAAGGTGACGGAGGTGAGGATTGGGGAGTTTGAGTGAGTGAGTGAAGGTGACGGAGGTGAGGATTGGGCAGTGTAAGTGAGTAAAAGTAACGGAGGTCAGAATTGGGCAGTGTGAGTGAGGGAAGGTGACGGAGGTGAGGATTGGGGAGTGTGAGTGAGGGAAGGTGACGGAGGTGAGGATTGGACAGTGTGAGTGAGGGAAGGTGACGGATGTGAGAATTGGGCAGTGTGAGAGAGGGAAGGTGACGGAGGTGAGGATTGGGGAGTGAGTGAGTGAGTGAGGGAAGGTGACGGAGGTGAGGATTGGGGAGTGTGAGGGAAGGTGACGGAGGTGAGAATTGGGCAGTGTGAGTGAGGGAAGGTGACGGAGGTGAGGATTGGGCAGTGTGAGTGAGGGAAGGTGACGGAGGTGAGGATTGGGGAGTGTGAGTGAGGGATGGTGACGGAGGTGAGGATTGGGCAGTGTGAGTGAGGGAAGGTGACGGAGGTGAGGATTGGGGAGTGTGAGGGAAGGTGACGGAGGTGAGAATTGGGCAGTGTGAGTGAGGGAAGGTGACGGAGGTGAGGATTGGGCAGTGTGAGTGAGGGAAGGTGACGGAGGTGAGGATTGGAGAGTGTGAGTGAGGGAAGGTGACGGAGGTGATGATTGGGCAGTGTGAGTGAGGGAAGGTGACGGAGGTGAGGATTGGGCAGTGTGAGTGAGTGAGGGTAGGTGACGGAGGTGAGGATTGGGCAGTGTGAGTGAGTGAGGGAAGGTGACGGAGGTGGGGATTGGGGAGTGTGAGTGAGGAAAGGAGACGGAGGTGAGGATTGGGGAGTGTGAGTGAGTGAGGGAAGGTGACGGAGGTGAGGATTGGGCAGTGTGAGTGAGTGAGGGAAGGTGACGGAGGTGAGGATTGGGCAGTGTGAGTGAGGGAAGGTGACGGAGGTGAGGATTGGGCAGTGTGAGTGAGTGAGGGAAGGTGACGGAGGTGAGAACTGGGCAGTGTGAGTGAGGGATGGTGACGGAGGTGAGGATTGGGGATTGTGAGTGAATGAGGGAAGGTGACGGAGGTGAGGATTGGGGAGTGTGAGTGAGGGAGGGTGACGGAGGTGAGGATTGGGTAGTGTGAGTGAGGGAAGGTGACGGAGGTGAGGATTGGGGAGTGTGAGTGAGGGAAGGTGACAGAGCTGAGTATTGGGGAGTGTGAGTGAGTGAGGGAAGGTGACGGAGGTGAGGATTGGGCAGTGTGAGTGAGGGAAGGTGACGGAGGTGAGGATTGGGGCGTGTGAGTGAGTGAGGGAAGGTGACGGAGGTGAGGATTGGGGAGTGTGAGGGAGGCAAGGTGACAGAGGTGAGGATTGGGCAGTGTGAGTGAGGGAAGGTGACGGAGGTGAGGATTGGGCAGTGTGAGTGAGGGAAGGTGATGGAGGTGAGGATTGGGGAGTGAGTGTGTGAGTGAGGGATGGTGACGGAGGTGAGGATTGGGTTGTGTGAGTGAGGGCAGGTGACGGAGGTGAGGATTGGGCTGTGTGAGTGATGGAAGGTGACGGAGGTGAGGATTGGGGAGTGAGAGTGAGGGAAGGTGACGGAGGTGAGGATTGGGGAGTGTGAGTGAGTGAGGGAAGGTGACGGAGGTGAGGATTGGGCAGTGTGAGTGAGTGAAGGTGACGGAGGTGAGGATTGGGGAGTGTGAGTGAGTGAGTGAAAGTGACGGAGGTGAGGATTGGGCAGTGTGAGTAAGGGAAGGTGACGGAGGTGAGGATTGGGGAGTGTGAGTGAGTGAGGGAAGGTGACGGAGGTGAGGATTGGGGAGTGTGAGTGAGTGAGGGAAGGTGCCGGAGGTGAGGATTGGGCAGTGTGAGTGAGTGAAGGTGACGGAGATGAGGATTGGACAGTGTGAGTGAGTGAAAGTGACGGAGGTGAGGAAAGGGCAGTGTGAGTAAGGGAAGGTGACGGATGTGAGGATTGGGGAGTGTGAGTGAGGGAAGGTGACGGAGGTGAGGATTGCGGAGTGTGAGTGAGGGAAGGTGACGGAGGTGAGGATTGGGGAGTGAGTGAGTGAGGGAAGGTGACGGAGGTGAGGATTGGGCAGTGTGAGTGAGGGAAGGTGACGGAGGTGAGGATTGGGGAGTGTGAGGGAAGGTGACGGAGGTGAGAATTGGGCAGTGTGAGTGAGGGAAAGTGACGGAGGTGAGGATTGGACAGTGTGAGTGAGGGAAGGTGACGGAGGTGAGGATTGGGGAGTGTGAGTGAGGGATGGTGACGGAGGTGAGGATTGGGCAGTGTGAGTGAGTGAGGGAAGGTGACGGAGGTGAGGATTGGGGAGTGTGAGTGAGGGAAGGTGACGGAGGTGAGGATTGGAGAGTGAGAGTGAGGGAAGGTGACGGAGGTGAGGATTGGGCAGTGTGAGTGAGTGAGGGAAGGTGACGGAGGTGGGGATTGGGGGAGTGTGAGTGAGGAAAGGAGACGGAGGTGAGGATTGGGGAGTGTGAGTGAGTGAGGCAAGGTGACGGAGGTGAGGATTGGGCAGTGTGAGTGAGTGAGGGAAGGTGACGGAGGTGAGGATTGGGCCGTGTGAGTGAGTGAGGGAAGGTGACGGAGGTGAGGATTGGGCAGTGTGAGTGAGTGAAGGTGACGGAGGTGAGGATTAGGGAGTGTGAGTGAGGAAGGTGACGGAGGTGAGGATTGGGGAGTGTGAGTGAGTGAGGGATTGTGACGGAGGTGACGATAAGGGAGTGTGAGTGAGGGAAGGTGACGGAGGTGAGGATTGGGCAGTGTGAGTGAGG
The DNA here is from genome assembly GCF_047496885.1 of Scyliorhinus torazame. Taxonomy (NCBI): domain Eukaryota; kingdom Metazoa; phylum Chordata; class Chondrichthyes; order Carcharhiniformes; family Scyliorhinidae; genus Scyliorhinus; species Scyliorhinus torazame. Next base: position 7,505,109 of record NC_092710.1, on the reverse strand, counting down.
GAAGGTGACGGAGGTGAGGATTGGGGAGTATGAGTGAGGAAGGTGACGGAGGTGAGGATTAGGGAGTGTGAGTGAGGAAGGTGACGGAGGTGAGGATTGGGGAGTTTGAGTGAGTGAGGGAAGGTGACGGAGGTGAGGATTGGGCAGTGTGAGTGAGCGAGGGAAGGTGACGGAGGTGAGGATTGGGGAGTGTGAGTGAGGGAAGGTGACGGAGGTGAGGATTGGGGAGTGTGAGTGAGGGAAGGTGACGGAGGTGAGGATTGGGCAGTGTGAGTGAGGGAAGGTGACGGAGGTGAGGATTGGGCAGTGTGAGTGAGTGAAGGTGACGGAGGTGAGGACTGGGCAGTGTGAGTGAGGGATGGTGACGGAGGTGAGGATTGGGGAGTGAGTGAGTGAGTGAGGGATGGTGACGGAGGTGAGGATTGGGGAGTGTGAGTGAGGAAGGTGACGGAGGTGAGGATTGGGGAGTGTGAGTGAGTGAGGGAAGGTGACGGAAGTCAGGATTGGGCAGTGTGAGTGAGGAAGTTGACGGAGGTGAGGATTAGGGAGTGTGAGTGAGGAAGGTGACGGAGGTGAGGATTGGGGAGTGTGAGTGAGTGAGGGATGGTGACGGAGGTGAGGATTGGGGAGTGTGTGTGAGGGAAGGTGATGGAGGTGAGGATTGGGCAGTGTGAGTGAGTGAGGGAAGGTGACGGAGGTGAGGAGAGGGGAGTGTGAGCGAGGGAAGGTGACGGACGTGAGGATTGGGCAGTGTGAGTGAGGGAAAGTGACGGAGGTGAGGATTGGGCAGTGTGAGTGAGTGAAGGTGACGGAGGTGAGGATTGGGGAGTGTGAGTGAGCGAGGGATGGTGACGGAGGTGAGGATAGGGCAGTGTGAGTGAGGGAAGGTAACGGAGGTGAGAATTGGGCAGTGTGAGTGAGTGAAGGTGACCGAGGTGAGGATTGGGCAGTGTGAGTGAGGGAAGGTGACGGAGGTGAGGATTGGGCAGTGTGAGTGAGTGAAGGTGACGGAGGTGAGGATTGGGCAGTGTGAGCGAGGGAAGGTGACGGAGTTGGGGATTGGGCAGTGTGAGTGAGCGAAGGTGACGGAGGTGAGGATTGGGCAGTGTGAGTGAGTGAAGGTGACGGAGGTGAGGATTGGGGAGTGTGAGTGAGTGAGGGAAGGTGACGGAGGTGAGGATTGGGCAGTGTGAGTGAGTGAAGGTGACGGAGGTGAGGATTGGGCAGTGTGAGTGAGTGAAAGTGACGGAGGTTGAGGATTGGGCAGTGTGAGTGAGGGAAGGTGACGGAGGTGAGGATTGGGCAGTGTGAGAGAGGGAAGGTGACGGAGGTGAGGATTGGGGAGTGTGAGTGAGGAAGGTGACGGAGGTGAGGATTAGGGAGTGTGAGTGAGGAACGTGACGGAGGTGAGGATTGGGCAGTGTGAGTGAGTGAGGGATGGTGACGGAGGTGAGGATTGGGGAGTGTGAGTGAGGGAAGGTGACGGAGGTGAGGATTGGGGAGTGTGAGTGAGGGAAGGTGACGGAGGTGAGGATTGGGCAGTGTGAGTGAGGGAAGGTGACGGAGGTGAGGATTGGGCAGTATGAGTGAGTGAAGGTGACGGAGGTGAGGATTGGGGAGTGTGAGTGAGTGAGGGAAGGTGACGGAAGTGAGGATTGGGCAGTGTGAGTGAGGAAGGTGACGGAGGTGAGGATTAGGGAGTGTGAGTGAGGAAGGTGACGGAGCTGAGGATTGGGGAGTGTGAGTGAGTGAGGGATGGTGACGGAGGTGAGGATTGGGGAGTGTGAGTGAGGGATGGTGACGGAGGTGAGGATTGGGCAGTATGAGTGAGGGAGGGTGACGGAGGTGAGGATTGGGGAGTGTGAGTGAGTGAGGGAAGGTGACGGAGGTGAGGATTGGGCAGTGTGAGTGAGTGAGGGAAGGTGACGGAGGTGAGGATTGGGCAGTGTGAGTGAGGAAAGGTGACGGAGGTGAGGATTGGGCAGTGTGAGTGAGGGAAGGTGACGGAGGTGAGGATTGGGGAGTGTGAGTGAGGAAGGTGACGGAGGTGAGGATTGGGGAGTGTGAGTGAGTGAGGGAAGGTGACGGAAGTGAGGATTGGGCAGTGTGAGTGAGGAAGGTGACGGAGGTGAGGATTAGGGAGTGTGAGTGAGGAAGGTGACGGAGGTGAGGATTGGGGAGTGTGAGTGAGTGAGGGATGGTGACGGAGGTGAGGATTGGGGAGTGTGTGTGAGGGAAGGTGACGGAGGTGAGGATTGGGCAGTGTGAGTGAGTGAGGGAAGGTGACGGAGGTGAGGAGATGGGAGTGTGAGTGAGAGAAGGTGACGGACGTGAGGATTGGGCAGTGTGAGTGAGTGAAGGTGACGGAGGTGAGGATTGGTCAGTGTGAGTGAGTGAAGGTGACGGAGGTGAGGATTGGGCAGTGTGAGTGAGTGAAGGTGACGGAGGTGAGGATTGGGGAGTGTGAGTGAGCGAGGGATGGTGACGGAGGTGAGGATAGGGCAGTGTGAGTGAGGGAAGGTAACGGAGGTGAGAATTGGGCAGTGTGAGTGAGTGAACGTGACCGAGGTGAGGATTGGGCAGTGTGAGTGAGGGAAGGTGACGGAGGTGAGGATTGGGCAGTGTGAGTGAGTGAAGGTGACGGAGGTGAGGATTGGGCAGTGTGAGCGAGGGAAGGTGACGGAGTTGGGGATTGGGCAGTGTGAGTGAGCGAAGGTGACGGAGGTGAGGATTGGGCACTGTGAGTGAGTGAAGGTGACGGAGGTGAGGATTGGGCAGTGTGAGTGAGTGAGGGAAGGTGACGGATGTGAGGATTGGGTAGTGAGTGAGTGAAGGTGACGGAGGTGAGGATTGGGCAGTGTGAGTGAGTGAAAGTGACGGAGGTGAGAATTGGGCAGTGTGAGTGAGGGAAGGTGACGGAGGTGAGGATTGGGGAGTGTGAGTGAGGGAAGGTGACGGAGGTGAGGATTGGGCTGTGTGAGTGAGCGAGGGAAGGTGACGGAGGTGAGGATTGGGGAGTGTGAGAGAGGGAAGGTGACGGAGGTGAGGATTGGGGAGTGTGAGTGAGGGAAGGTGACGGAGGTGAGGATTGGGGAGTGTGAGTGAGGGAAGGTGACGGAGGTGAGGATTGGGGAGTGTGAGTGAGCGAGGGAAGGTGACGGAGGTGAGGATTGGGGAGTGTGAGTGAGGGAAGGTGACGGAGGTGAGGATTGGGGAGTGTGAGTGAGGGAAGGTGACGGAGGTGAGGATTGGGCAGTGTGAGTGAGGGATGGTGACGGAGGTGAGGATTGGGGAGTGTGAGTGAGTGAGGGAAGGTGACGGAGGTGAGGATTGGGCAGTGTGAGTGAGTGAAGGTGACGGAGGTGAGGATTGGGCAGTGTGAGTGAGTGAAAGTGACGGAGGTGAGGATTGGGCAGTGTGAGTGAGGGAAGGTGACGGAGGTGAGAATTGCGCAGTGTGAGTGAGGAAGGTGACGGAGGTGAGGATTGGGGAGTGTGAGTGAGTGAGGGATGGTGACGGAGGTGAGGATTGGGGAGTGTGTGTGAGGGAAGGTGACGGAGGTGAGGATTGGGCAGTGTGAGTGAGTGAGGGAAGGTGACGGAGGTGAGGATAGGGGAGTGTGAGTGAGGGAAGGTGACGAACGTGAGGATTGGGCAGTGTGAGTGAGTGAAGGTGACGGAGGTGAGGATTGGGCAGTGTGAGTGAGTGAAGGTGACGGAGGTGAGGATTGGGGAGTGTGAGTGAGCGAGGGATGGTGACGGAGGTGAGGATAGGGCGGTGTGAGTGAGGGAAGGTAACGGAGGTGAGAATTGGGCAGTGTGAGTGAGTGAAGGTGACCGAGGTGAGGATTGGGCAGTGTGAGTGAGGGAAGATGACGGAGGTGAGGATTGGGCAGTGTGAGTGAGCGAAGGTGACGGAGGTGAGGATTGGGCAGTGTGAGCGAGGGAAGGTGACGGAGTTGGGGATTGGGCAGTGTGAGTGAGGGAAGGTGACGGAGGTGAGGATTGGGCAGTGTGAGTGAGTGAAGGTGACGGAGGTGAGGATTGGGCAGTGTGAGTGAGTGAAAGTGACGGAGGTGAGGATTGGGGAGTGTGAGTGAGGGAAGGTGACGGAGGTGAGGATTGGGCAGTGTGAGTGAGGGAAGGTGACGGAGGTGAGGATTGGGGAGTGTGAGTGAGTGAGGGAAGGTGACGGAGGTGAGGATTGGGGAGTGTGAGTGAGTGAGGGAAGGTGACGGAGGTGAGGATTGGGCAGTGTGAGTGAGTGAAAGTGACGGAGGTGAGGAAAGGGCAGTGTGAGTGGGGGAAGGTGACGGAGGTGAGGATTGGGGAGTGTGAGTGAGGGAAGGTGACGGAGGTGAGGATTGGGCAGTGTGAGTGAGGGAAGGTGACGGAGGTGATAATTGCGCAGTGTGAGTGAGGAAGGTGACGGAGGTGAGGATTGGGGAGTGTGAGTGAGTGAAAGTGACGGAGGTGAGGATTGGGCAGTGTGAGTGAGGGAAGGTGACGGAGGTGATAATTGCGCAGTGTGAGTGAGGAAGTTGACGGAGGTGAGGATTGGGGAGTGTGAGTGAGGGAAGGTGACGGAGGTGAGGATTGGGCAGTGTGAGTGAGGGATGGTGACGGAGGTGAGGATTGGGGAGTGTGTGTGAGGGAAGGTGACGGAGGTGAGGATTGGGCAGTGTGAGTGAGTGAGGGAAGGTGACGGAGGTGAGGATAGGGGAGTGTAAGTGAGGGAAGGTGACGGAGGTGAGGATTGGGCAGTGTGAGTGAGTGAAGGTGACGGAGGTGAGGATTGGGCAGTGTGAGTGAGTGAAGGTGACGGAGGTGAGGATTGGGGAGTGTGAGTGAGCGAGGGATGGTGACGGAGGTGAGGATAGGGCAGTGTGAGTGAGGGAAGGTAACGGAGGTGAGAATTGGGCAGTGTGAGTGAGTGAAGGTGACCGAGGTGAGGATTGGGCAGTGTGAGTGAGGGAAGGTGACGGAGGTGAGGATTGGGCAGTGTTAGTGAGTGAAGGTGACGGAGGTGAGGATTGGGCAGTGTGAGCGAGGGAAGGTGACGGAGTTGGGGATTGGGAAGTGTGAGTGAGCGAAGGTGACGGAGGTGAGGATTGGGCAGTGTGAGTGAGTGAAGGTGACGGAGGTGAGGATTGGGCAGTGTGAGTGAGTGAGGGAAGGTGACGGAGGTGAGGATTGGGCAGTGTGAGTGAGTGAAGGTGACGGAGGTGAGGATTGGGCAGTGTGAGTGAGTGAAAGTGACGGAGGTGAGAATTGGGCAGTGTGAGTGAGGGAAGGTGACGGAGGTGAGGATAGGGGAGTGTAAGTGAGGGAAGGTGACGGAGGTGAGGATTGGGCAGTGTGAGTGAGTGAAGGTGACGGAGGTGAGGATTGGGCAGTGTGAGTGAGTGAATGTGACGGAGGTGAGGATTGGGGAGTGTGAGTGAGCGAGGGATGGTGACGGAGGTGAGGATAGGGCAGTGTGAGTGAGGGAAGGTAACGGAGGTGAGAATTGGGCAGTGTGAGTGAGTGAAGGTGACCGAGGTGAGGATTGGGCAGTGTGAGTGAGGGAAGGTGACGGAGGTGAGGATTGGGCAGTGTGAGTGAGTGAAGGTGACGGAGGTGAGGATTGGGCAGTGTGAGCGAGGGAAGGTGACGGAGTTGGGGATTGGGAAGTGTGAGTGAGCGAAGGTGACGGAGGTGAGGATTGGGCAGTGTGAGTGAGGGAAGGTGACGGAGGTGAGGATTGGGCAGTGTGAGTGAGTGAAGGTGACGGAGGTGAGGATTGGGGAGTGTGAGTGAGTGAGGGAAGGTGACGGAGGTGAGGATTGGGGAGTGTGAGTGAGTGAAGGTGACGGAGGTGAGGATTGGGCAGTGTGAGTGAGGGAAGGTGACGGAGGTGAGGATTGGGCAGTGTGAGTGAGTGAGGGAAGGTGACGGAGGTGAGGATTGGGGAGTGTGAGTGAGTGAGGGAAGGTGACGGAGGTGAGGATTGGGCAGTGTGAGTGAGTGAAAGTGACGGAGGTGAGGAAAGGGCAGTGTGAGTGAGGGAAGGTGACGGAGGTGAGGATTGGGTAGTGTGAGTGAGGGAAGGTGACGGAGGTGAGGATTGGGCAGTGTGAGTGAGGGAAGGTGACGGAGGTGAGAATTGCGCAGTGTGAGAGAGGGAAGGTGACAGAGGTGAGGTTTGGGCAGTGTGAGAGAGGGAAGGTGATGGAGCTGAGGATTGGGGAGTGAGTGAGTGAGTGAGGGAAGGTGACGGAGGTGAGGATTGGGGAGTGTGAGTGAGGGAAGGTGACGGAGGTGAGGATTGGGCAGTGTGAGTGAGGGAAGGTGACGGAGGTGATAATTGGACAGTGTGAGTGAGGGAAGGTGACGGAGGTGAGGATTGGGCAGTGTGAGTGAGGGAAGGTGACGGAGGTGAGGACTGGGGAGTGAGTGAGTGAGTGAGGGAAGGTGACGGAGGTGAGGATTGGGCAGTGTGAGTGAGGGAAGGTGACGGAGGTGAGGATTGGGGAGTGTGAGGGAAGGTGACGGAGGTGAGGATTGGGGAGTGTGAGTGAGGGAAGGTGACGGAAGTGAGGATTGGAGAGTGTGAGTGAGGGAAGGTGACGGAGGTGAAAATTGCGCAGTGTGAGAGAGGGAAGGTGACGGAGGTGAGGATTGGGGAGTGTGAGTGAGTGAGGGAAGGTGACGGAGGTGAGGATTGGGCAGTGTGATTGAGTGAGGGAAGGTGACGGAGGTGAGGATTGGGCAGTGTGAGTGAGTGAGGGAAGGTGACGGAGGTGAGGATTGGGCAGTGTGAGTGAGGGAAGGTGACGGAGGTGAGGACTGGGGAGTGAGTGAGTGAGTGAGGGAAGGTGACGGAGGTGAGGATTGGGCAGTGTGCGTGAGTGAGGGAAGGTGACGGAGGTGGGGATTGGGGAGTGTGAGTGAGGAAAGGAGACGGAGGTGAGGATTGGGCAGCGTGAGTGAGTGAGGGAAGGTGACGGAGGTGAGGATTGGGCAGTGTGAGTGAGTGATGGAAGGTGACGGAGGTGAGGATTGGGCAGTGTGAGTGAGGGAAGGTGACGGAGGTGAGGTTTGGGCAGTGTGAGTGAGGGAAGGTGATGGAGCTGAGGATTGGGGAGTGAGTGAGTGAGTGAGGGATGGTGACGGAGGTGAGGATTGGGCAGTGTGAGTGAGTGAAGGTGACGGAGGTGAGGATTGGGCAGTGTGAGTGAGGGAAGGTGACGGATGTGAGGATTGGGCAGTGTGAGTGAGGGAAGGTGACGGAGGTGAGGATTGGGCAGTGTGAGTGAGGGAAGGTGACGGAGGTGAGGATTGGGCAGTGTGAGTGGGTGATGGAAGGTGACGGAGGTGAGGATTGGGCAGTGTGAGTGAGGGAAGGTGACGGAGGTGAGGATTGGGCAGTGTGAGTGAGTGAAGGTGACGGAGGTGAGGATTGGGGATTGTGAGTGAGTGAGGGAAGGTGACGGAGGTGAGGATTGGGGAGTGTGAGTGAGGGAAGGTGACGGAGGTGAGGATTGGGCAGTGTGAGTGAGGAAAGGTGACGGAGGTGAGGATTGGGCAGTGTGAGTGAGTGAGGGAAGGTGACGGAGGTGAGAATAGGGGAGTGTGAGTGAGGGAAGGTGACGGAGGTGAGGATTGGGCAGTGTGAGTGAGGAAAGGTGACGGAGGTGAGGATTGGGCAGTGTGAGTGAGGGAAGGTGACGGAGGTGAGGATTGGGGAGTGTGAGTGAGGAAGGTGACGGAGGTGAGGATTGGGGAGTGTGAGTGAGTGAGGGAAGGTGACGGAAGTGAGGATTGGGCAGTGTGAGTGAGGAAGGTGACGGAGGTGAGGATTAGGGAGTGTGAGTGAGGAAGGTGACGGAGGTGAGGATTGGGGAGTGTGAGTGAGTGAGGGATGGTGACGGAGGTGAGGATTGGGGAGTGTGAGTGAGGGAAGGTGACGGAGGTGAGGATTGGGCAGTGTGAGTGAGTGAGGGAAGGTGACGGAGGTGAGGATTGGGCAGTGTGAGTGAGGAAAGGTGACGGAGGTGAGGATTGGGCAGTGTGAGTGAGGGAAGGTGACGGAGGTGAGGATTGGGGAGTGTGAGTGAGGAAGGTGACGGAGGTGAGGATTGGGGAGTGTGAGTGAGTGAGGGAAGGTGACGGAAGTGAGGATTGGGCAGTGTGAGTGAGGAAGGTGACGGAGGTGAGGATTAGGGAGTGTGAGTGAGGGAAGGTGACGGAGGTGAGGATTGGGGAGTGTGAGTGAGTGAGGGAAGGTGACGGAGGTGAGGATTGGGGAGTGTGTGTGAGGGAAGGTGACGGAGGTGAGGATTGGGCAGTGTGAGTGAGTGAGGGAAGGTGACGGAGGTGAGGAGATGGGAGTGTGAGTGAGAGAAGGTGACGGACGTGAGGATTGGGCAGTGTGAGTGAGTGAAGGTGACGGAGGTGAGGATTGGTCAGTGTGAGTGAGTGAAGGTGACGGAGGTGAGGATTGGGCAGTGTGAGTGAGTGAAGGTGACGGAGGTGAGGATTGGGGAGTGTGAGTGAGCGAGGGATGGTGACGGAGGTGAGGATTGGGCAGTGTGAGTGAGGGAAGGTGACGGAGGTGAGGATTGGGCAGTGTGAGTGAGCGAAGGTGACGGAGGTGAGGATTGGGCACTGTGAGTGAGTGAAGGTGACGGAGGTGAGGATTGGGCAGTGTGAGTGAGTGAGGGAAGGTGACGGATGTGAGGATTGGGTAGTGAGTGAGTGAAGGTGACGGAGGTGAGGATTGGGCAGTGTGAGTGAGTGAAAGTGACGGAGGTGAGAATTGGGCAGTGTGAGTGAGGGAAGGTGACGGAGGTGAGGATTGAGGAGTGTGAGTGAGGGAAGGTGACGGAGGTGAGGATTGGGCTGTGTGAGTGAGCGAGGGAAGGTGAGGATTGGGGAGTGTGAGAGAGGGAAGGTGACGGAGGTGAGGATTGGGGAGTGTGAGTGAGGGAAGGTGACGGAGGTGAGGATTGGGGAGTGTGAGTGAGGGAAGGTGACGGAGGTGAGGATTGGGGAGTGTGAGTGAGCGAGGGAAGGTGACGGAGGTGAGGATTGGGGAGTGTGAGAGAGGGAAGGTGACGGAGGTGAGGATTGGGGAGTGTGAGTGAGGGAAGGTGACGGAGGTGAGGATTGGGGAGTGTGAGTGAGGGAAGGTGACGGAGGTGAGGATTGGGCAGTGTGAGTGAGGGATGGTGACGGAGGTGAGGATTGGGGAGTGTGAGTGAGTGAGGGAAGGTGACGGAGGTGAGGATTGGGCAGTGTGAGTGAGTGAAGGTGACGGAGGTGAGGATTGGGCAGTGTGAGTGAGTGAAAGTGACGGAGGTGAGGATTGGGCAGTGTGAGTGAGGGAAGGTGACGGAGGTGAGAATTGCGCAGTGTGAGTGAGGAAGGTGACGGAGGTGAGGATTGGGGAGTGTGAGTGAGTGAGGGATGGTGACGGAGGTGAGGATTGGGGAGTGTGTGTGAGGGAAGGTGACGGAGGTGAGGATTGGGCAGTGTGAGTGAGTGAGGGAAGGTGACGGAGGTGAGGATAGGGGAGTGTGAGTGAGGGAAGGTGACGAACGTGAGGATTGGGCAGTGTGAGTGAGTGAAGGTGACGGAGGTGAGGATTGGGGAGTGTGAGTGAGCGAGGGATGGTGACGGAGGTGAGGATAGGGCGGTGTGAGTGAGGGAAGGTAACGGAGGTGAGAATTGGGCAGTGTGAGTGAGTGAAGGTGACCGAGGTGAGGATTGGGCAGTGTGAGTGAGGGAAGGTGACGGAGGTGAGGATTGGGCAGTGTGAGTGAGCGAAGGTGACGGAGGTGAGGATTGGGCAGTGTGAGCGAGGGAAGGTGACGGAGTTGGGGATTGGGCAGTGTGAGTGAGCGAAGGTGACGGAGGTGAGGATTGGGCAGTGTGAGCGAGGGAAGGTGACGGAGTTGGGGATTGGGAAGTGTGAGTGAGCGAAGGTGACGGAGGTGAGGATTGGGCAGTGTGAGTGAGTGAAGGTGACGGAGGTGAGGATTGGGCAGTGTGAGTGAGTGAGGGAAGGTGACGGAGGTGAGGATTGGGGAGTGTGAGTGAGTGAGGGAAGGTGACGGAGGTGAGGATTGGGCAGTGTGAGTGAGTGAAGGTGACGGAGGTGAGGATTGGGGAGTGTGAGTGAGTGAGGGAAGGTGACGGAGGTGAGGATTGGGGAGTGTGAGTGAGGGAAGGTGACGGAGGTGAGGATTGGGGAGTGTGAGGGAAGGTGACGGAGGTGAGGATTGGAGAGTGTGAGTGAGGGAAGGTGACGGAGGTGAAAATTGCGCAGTGTGAGAGAGGGAAGGTGACGGAGGTGAGGATTGGGGAGTGTGAGTGAGTGAGGGAAGGTGACGGAGGTGAGGATTGGGCAGTGTGAGTGAGTGAGGGAAGGTGACGGAGGTGAGGATTGGGCAGTGTGAGTGAGTGAGGGAAGGTGACGGAGGTGAGGATTGGGCAGTGTGAGTGAGTGAGGGAAGGTGACGGAGGTGGGGATTGGGGAGTGTGAGTGAGGAAAGGAGACGGAGGTGAGGATTGGGCAGCGTGAGTGAGTGAGGGAAGGTGACGGAGGTGAGGATTGGGCAGTGTGAGTGAGTGATGGAAGGTGACGGAGGTGAGGATTGGGCAGTGTGAGTGAGGGAAGGTGACGGAGGTGAGGTTTGGGCAGTGTGAGTGAGGGAAGGTGATGGAGCTGAGGATTGGGGAGTGAGTGAGTGAGTGAGGGATGGTGACGGAGGTGAGGATTGGGCAGTGTGAGTGAGGGAAGGTGACGGAGGTGAGGATTGGGCAGTGTGAGTGAGGGAAGGTGACGGAGGTGAGGATTGGGCAGTGTGAGTGGGTGATGGAAGGTGACGGAGGTGAGGATTGGGCAGTGTGAGTGAGGGAAGGTGACGGAGGTGAGGATTGGGCAGTGTGAGTGAGTGAAGGTGACGGAGGTGAGGATTGGGGATTGAGAGTGAGTGAGGGAAGGTGACGGAGGTGAGGATTGGGCAGTGTGAGTGAGGGAAGGTGACGGAGGTGAGGATTGGGGAGTGTGAGTGAGGGAAGGTGACGGAGGTGAGGATTGGGCAGTGTGAGTGAGTGAGGGAAGGTGACGGAGGTGAGAATAGGGGAGTGTGAGTGAGGGAAGGTGACGGAGGTGAGGATTGGGCAGTGTGAGTGAGGAAAGGTGACGGAGGTGAGGATTGGGCAGTGTGAGTGAGGGAAGGTGACGGAGGTGAGGATTGGGGAGTGTGAGTGAGGAAGGTGACGGAGGTGAGGATTGGGGAGTGTGAGTGAGTGAGGGAAGGTGACGGAAGTGAGGATTGGGCAGTGTGAGTGAGGAAGGTGACGGAGGTGAGGATTAGGGAGTGTGAGTGAGGAAGGTGACGGAGGTGAGGATTGGGGAGTGTGAGTGAGTGAGGGATGGTGACGGAGGTGAGGATTGGGGAGTGTGAGTGAGGGAAGGTGACGGAGGTGAGGATTGGGCAGTGTGAGTGAGTGAGGGAAGGTGACGGAGGTGAGGATTGGGCAGTGTGAGTGAGGAAAGGTGACGGAGGTGAGGATTGGGCAGTGTGAGTGAGGGAAGGTGACGGAGGTGAGGATTGGGGAGTGTGAGTGAGGAAGGTGACGGAGGTGAGGATTGGGGAGTGTGAGTGAGTGAGGGAAGGTGACGGAAGTGAGGATTGGGCAGTGTGAGTGAGGAAGGTGACGGAGGTGAGGATTAGGGAGTGTGAGTGAGGGAAGGTGACGGAGGTGAGGATTGGGGAGTGTGAGTGAGTGAGGGAAGGTGACGGAGGTGAGGATTGGGGAGTGTGTGTGAGGGAAGGTGACGGAGGTGAGGATTGGGCAGTGTGAGTGAGTGAGGGAAGGTGACGGAGGTGAGGAGATGGGAGTGTGAGTGAGAGAAGGTGACGGACGTGAGGATTGGGCAGTGTGAGTGAGTGAAGGTGACGGAGGTGAGGATTGGTCAGTGTGAGTGAGTGAAGGTGACGGAGGTGAGGATTGGGCAGTGTGAGTGAGTGAAGGTGACGGAGGTGAGGATTGGGGAGTGTGAGTGAGCGAGGGATGGTGACGGAGGTGAGGATAGGGCAGTGTGAGTGAGGGAAGGTAACGGAGGTGAGAATTGGGCAGTGTGAGTGAGTGAACGTGACCGAGGTGAGGATTGGGCAGTGTGAGTGAGGGAAGGTGACGGAGGTGAGGATTGGGCAGTGTGAGTGAGTGAAGGTGACGGAGGTGAGGATTGGGCAGTGTGAGCGAGGGAAGGTGACGGAGTTGGGGATTGGGCAGTGTGAGTGAGCGAAGGTGACGGAGGTGAGGATTGGGCACTGTGAGTGAGTGAAGGTGACGGAGGTGAGGATTGGGCAGTGTGAGTGAGTGAGGGAAGGTGACGGATGTGAGGATTGGGTAGTGAGTGAGTGAAGGTGACGGAGGTGAGGATTGGGCAGTGTGAGTGAGTGAAAGTGACGGAGGTGAGAATTGGGCAGTGTGAGTGAGGGAAGGTGACGGAGGTGAGGATTGGGGAGTGTGAGTGAGGGAAGGTGACGGAGGTGAGGATTGGGCTGTGTGAGTGAGCGAGGGAAGGTGACGGAGGTGAGGATTGGGGAGTGTGAGAGAGGGAAGGTGACGGAGGTGAGGATTGGGCAGTGTGAGTGAGGGAAGGTGACGGAGGTGAGGATTGGGGAGTGTGAGTGAGGGATGGTGACGGAGGTGAGGATTGGGCAGTGTGAGTGAGTGAGGGAAGGTGACGGAGGTGAGGATTGGGGAGTGTGAGTGAGGGAAGGTGACGGAGGTGAGGATTGGGGAGTGTGAGTGAGGGAAGGTGACGGAGGTGAGGATTGGGGAGTGTGAGTGAGCGAGGGAAGGTGACGGAGGTGAGGATTGGGGAGTGTGAGAGAGGGAAGGTGACGGAGGTGAGGATTGGGGAGTGTGAGTGAGGAAGGTGACGGAGGTGAGGATTGGGGAGTGTGAGTGAGCGAGGGAAGGTGACGGAGGTGAGGATTGGGGAGTGTGAGAGAGGGAAGGTGACGGAGGTGAGGATTGGGGAGTGTGAGAGAGGGAAGGTGACGGAGGTGAGGATTGGGGAGTGTGAGAGAGGGAAGGTGACGGAGGTGAGGATTGGACAGTGTGAGTGAGGGAAGGTGACGGAGGTGAGGATTGGGGAGTGTGAGTGAGGGATGGTGACGGAGGTGAGGATTGGGCAGTGTGAGTGAGTGAGGGAAGGTGACGGAGGTGAGGATTGGGGAGTGTGAGTGAGGGAAGGTGACGGAGGTGAGGATTGGGGAGTGTGAGTGAGGGAAGGTGACGGAGGTGAGGATTGGGGAGTGTGAGTGAGCGAGGGAAGGTGACGGAGGTGAGGATTGGGGAGTGTGAGAGAGGGAAGGTGACGGAGGTGAGGATTGGGGAGTGTGAGTGAGGAAGGTGACGGAGGTGAGGATTGGGCAGTGTGAGTGAGGGATGGTGACGGAGGTGAGGATTGAGGAGTGTGAGTGAGGGAAGGTGACGGAGGTGAGGATTGGGGAGTGTGAGTGAGGGAAGGTGACGGAGGTGAGGATTGGGCAGTGTGAGTGAGGGATGGTGACGGAGGTGAGGATTGGGGAGTGTGAGTGAGTGAGGGAAGGTGACGGAGGTGAGGATTGGGCAGTGTGAGTGAGTGAAGGTGACGGAGGTGAGGATTGGGCAGTGTGAGTGAGTGAAAGTGACGGAGGTGAGGATTGGGGAGTGTGAGTGAGGAAGGTGACGGAGGTGAGGATTGGGGAGTGTGAGTGAGTGAGGGATGGTGACGGAGGTGAGGATTGGGGAGTGTGTGTGAGGGAAGGTGACGGAGGTGAGGATTGGGCAGTGTGAGTGAGTGAGGGAAGGTGACGGAGGTGAGGATAGGGGAGTGTGAGTGAGGGAAGGTGACGAACGTGAGGATTGGGCAGTGTGAGTGAGTGAAGGTGACGGAGGTGAGGATTGGGCAGTGTGAGTGAGTGAAGGTGACGGAGGTGAGGATTGGGCAGTGTGAGTGAGTGAAGGTGACGGAGGTGAGGATTGGGGAGTGTGAGTGAGCGAGGGATGGTGACGGAGGTGAGGATAGGGCGGTGTGAGTGAGGGAAGGTAACGGAGGTGAGAATTGGGCAGTGTGAGTGAGTGAAGGTGACCGAGGTGAGGATTGGGCAGTGTGAGTGAGGGAAGGTGACGGAGGTGAGGATTGGGCAGTGTGAGTGAGCGAAGGTGACGGAGGTGAGGATTGGGCAGTGTGAGCGAGGGAAGGTGACGGAGTTGGGGATTGGGCAGTGTGAGTGAGCGAAGGTGACGGAGGTGAGGATTGGGCAGTGTGAGTGAGTGAAGGTGGCGGAGGTGAGGATTGGGCAGTGTGAGTGAGTGAAAGTGACGGAGGTGAGGATTGGGGAGTGTGAGTGAGGGAAGGTGATGGAGGTGAGGATTGGGCAGTGTGAGTGAGGGAAGGTGACGGAGGTGAGGATTGGGCAGTGTGAGTGAGTGAGGGAAGGTGACGGAGGTGAGGATTGGGCAGTGTGAGTGAGTGAAGGTGACGGAGGTGAGGATTGGGCAGTGTGAGTGAGTGAAAGTGACGGAGGTGAGAATTGGGCAGTGTGAGTGAGGGAAGGTGACGGAGGTGAGGATTGGGGAGTGTGAGTGAGTGAGGGAAGGTGACGGAGGTGAGGATTGGACAGTGTGAGTGAGGGAAGGTGACGGAGGTGAAGATTGGGCAGTGTGAGTGAGTGAAGGTGACGGAGGTGAGGATTGGGCAGTGTGAGTGAGTGAAAGTGACGGAGGTGAGGAAAGGGCAGTGTGAGTGAGGGAAGGTGACGGAGGTGAGGATTGGGCAGTGTGAGTGAGTGAAAGTGACGGAGGTGAGGAAAGGGCAGTGTGAGTGAGGGAAGGTGACGGAGGTGAGGATTGGGCAGTGTGAGTGAGGGAAGGTGACGGAGGTGATAATTGGACAGTGTGAGTGAGGGAAGGTGACGGAGGTGAGGATTGGGCAGTGTGAGTGAGGGAAGGTGACGGAGGTGAGGATTGGGGAGTGTGAGTGAGGGAAGGTGACGGAGGTGAGGATTGGGCAGTGTGAGTGAGGGAACGTGACGGAGGTGAGGATTGGGGAGTGTGAGGGAAGGTGACGGAGGTGAGGATTGGGGAGTGTGAGTGAGGGAAGGTGACGGAGGTGAGGATTGGAGAGTGTGAGTGAGGGAAGGAGACGGAGGTGAGGATTGGGCAGTGTGAGTGAGGGAAGGTGACGGAGGTGATAATTGGACAGTGTGAGTGAGGGAAGGTGACGGAGGTGAGGATTGGGCAGTGTGAGTGAGGGAAGGTGACGGAGGTGAGGATTGGGGAGTGTGAGTGAGGGAAGGTGACGGAGGTGAGGATTGGGCAGTGTGAGTGAGGGAAGGTGACGGAGGTGAGGATTGGGGAGTGTGAGGGAAGGTGACGGAGGTGAGGATTGGGGAGTGTGAGTGAGGGAAGGTGACGGAGGTGAGGATTGGAGAGTGTGAGAGAGGGAAGGTGACAGAGGTGAGGATTGGGGAGTGTGAGTGAGTGAGGGAAGGTGACGGAGGTGAGGATTGGGCAGTGTGAGTGAGTGAGGGAAGGTGACGGAGGTGAGGATTGGGCAGTGTGAGTGAGTGAGGGAAGGTGACGGAGGTGGGGATTGGGGAGTGTGAGTGAGGAAAGGAGACGGAGGTGAGGATTGGGCAGCGTGAGTGAGTGAGGGAAGGTGACGGAGGTGAGGATTGGGCAGTGTGAGTGAGTGATGGAAGGTGACGGAGGTGAGGATTGGGCAGTGTGAGTGAGGGAAGGTGACGGAGGTGAGGTTTGGGCAGTGTGAGTGAGGGAAGGTGATGGAGCTGAGGATTGGGGAGTGAGTGAGTGAGTGAGGGATGGTGACGGAGGTGAGGATTGGGGAGTGTGAGTGAGGGAAGGTGACGGAGGTGAGGATTGGGCAGTGTGAGTGGGTGAGGGAAGGTGACGGAGGTGAGGATTGGGCAGTGTGAGTGAGGGAAGGTGACGGAGGTGAGGATTGGGCAGTGTGAGTGAGTGAAGGTGACGGAGGTGAGGATTGGGGAGTGTGAGTGAGGAAGGTGACGGAGGTGAGGATTGGGGAGTGTGAGTGAGTGAGGGATGGTGACGGAGGTGAGGATAGGGGAGTGTGAGTGAGGGAAGGTGACGGAGGTGAGGATTGGGCAGTGTGAGTGAGTGAAGGTGACGGAGGTGAGGATTGGGCAGTGTGAGTGAGTGAAGGTGACGGAGGTGAGGATTGGGCAGTGTGAGTGAGTGAAGGTGACGGAGGTGAGGATTGGGGAGTGTGAGTGAGCGAGAGAAGGTGACGGAGGTGAGGATAGGGGAGTGTGAGTGAGGGAGGGTGACGGAGGTGAGGATTGGGCAGTGTGAGTGAGGGAAGGTGACGGAGGTGAGGATTGGGCAGTGTGAGTGAGTGCAGGTGACGGAGGTGAGGATTGGGCAGTGTGAGTGAGTGAAGGAGACGGAGGTGAGGATTGGGCAGTGTGAGTGAGTGAAGGTGACGGAGGTGAGGATTGGGCAGTGTGAGTGAGGGAAGTTGACGGAGGTGAGGATTGGGCAGTGTGAGTGAGGGTAGGTGACGGAGGTGAGGATTGGGGAGTGTGAGTGAGGGAAGGTGACGGAGTTGGGGATTGGGCAGTGTGAGTGAGGGAAGGTGACGGAGGTGAGGATTGGGCAGTGTGAGTGAGTGAGGGAAGGTGACGGAGGTGAGGATTGGGGAGTGTGAGTGAGGGAAGGTGACGGAGGTGAGAATTTGGGAGTGAGAGTGAGGGAAGGTGACGGAGGTGAGGATTGGGGAGTGTGAGTGAGTGAGGGAAGGTGACGGAGGTGAGGATTGGGCAGTGTCAGTGAGTGAAGGTGACGGACGTGAGGATTGGGGAGTGTGAGTGAGTGAGGGAAGGTGACGGAGGTGAGGAAAGGGCAGTGTGAGTGAGGGAAGGTGACGGAGGTGAGGATTGGGGAGTGTGAGTGAGGGAAGTTGACGGAGGTGAGGAAAGGGCAGTGTGAGTGAGGGAAGGTGACGGAGGTGAGGATTGGGGAGTGTGAGTGAGGGAAGGTGACGGAGGTGAGGATTGGGCAGTGTGAGTGAGGGAAGGTGACGGAGGTGAGGATTGGGGAGTGTGAGTGAGTGAGGGAAGGTGACGGAGGTGAGGATTGGGGAGTGTGAGTGAGTGAGGGAAGGTGACGGAGGTGAGAATTTGGGAGTGAGAGTGAGGGAAGGTGACGGAGGTGAGGATTGGGGAGTGTGAGTGAGTGAGGGAAGGTGACGGAGGTGAGGATTGGGCAGTGTCAGTGAGTGAAGGTGACGGAGGTGAGGATTGGGGAGTGTGAGTGAGTGAGGGAAGGTGACGGAGGTGAGGAAAGGGCAGTGTGAGTGAGGGAAGGTGACGGAGGTGAGGATTGGGGAGTGTGAGTGAGGGAAGGTGACGGAGGTGAGGAAAGGGCAGTGTGAGTGAGGGAAGGTGACGGAGGTGAGGATTGGGGAGTGTGAGTGAGGGAAGGTGACGGAGGTGAGAATTTGGGAGTGAGAGTGAGGGAAGGTGACGGAGGTGAGGATTGGGGAGTGTGAGTGAGTGAGGGAAGGTGACGGAGGTGAGGATTGGGCAGTGCCTGTGAGTGAAGGTGACGGACGTGAGGATTGGGGAGTGTGAGTGAGTGAGGGAAGGTGACGGAGGTGAGGAAAGGGCAGTGTGAGTGAGGGAAGGTGACGGAGGTGAGGATTGGGGAGTGTGAGTGAGGGAAGGTGACGGAGGTGAGGAAAGGGCAGTGTGAGTGAGGGAAGGTGACGGAGGTGAGGATTGGGGAGTGTGAGTGAGTGAAAGTGACGGAGGTGAGGAAAGGGCAGTGTGAGTGAGGGAAGGTGACGGAGGTGAGGATTGGGGAGTGTGAGTGAGGGAAGGTGACGGAGGTGAGGATTGGGCAGTGTGAGTGAGGGAAGGTGACGGAGGTGATAATTGGGGAGTGTGAGTGAGGGAAGGTGACGGAGGTGAGGATTGGGCAGTGTGAGTGAGGGAAGGTGACGGAGGTGAGGATTGGGGAGTGTGAGTGAGGGAAGGTGACGGAGGTGAGGATTGGGCAGTGTGAATGAGGGAAGGTGACGGAGGTGAGGATTGGGGAGTGTGAGGGAAGGTGACGGAGGTGAGGATTGGGGAGTGTGAGTGAGGGAAGGTGACGGAGGTGAGGATTGGAGAGTGTGAGTGAGGGAAGGAGACGGAGGTGAGGATTGGGCAGTGTGAGTGAGGGAAGGTGACGGAGGTGATAATTGGACAGTGTGAGTGAGGGAAGGTGACGGAGGTGAGGATTGGGCAGTGTGAGTGAGGGAAGGTGACGGAGGTGAGGATTGGGGAGTGTGAGTGAGGGAAGGTGACGGAGGTGAGGATTGGGCAGTGTGAGTGAGGGAAGGTGACGGAGGTGAGGATTGGGGAGTGTGAGGGAAGGTGACGGAGGTGAGGATTGGGGAGTGTGAGTGAGGGAAGGTGACGGAGGTGAGGATTGGAGAGTGTGAGAGAGGGAAGGTGACAGAGGTGAGGATTGGGGAGTGTGAGTGAGTGAGGGAAGGTGACGGAGGTGAGGATTGGGCAGTGTGAGTGAGTGAGGGAAGGTGACGGAGGTGAGGATTGGGCAGTGTGAGTGAGTGAGGGAAGGTGACGGAGGTGAGGATTGGGCAGTGTGAGTGAGTGAGGGAAGGTGACGGAGGTGGGGATTGGGGAGTGTGAGTGAGGAAAGGAGACGGAGGTGAGGATTGGGCAGCGTGAGTGAGTGAGGGAAGGTGACGGAGGTGAGGATTGGGCAGTGTGAGTGAGTGATGGAAGGTGACGGAGGTGAGGATTGGGCAGTGTGAGTGAGGGAAGGTGACGGAGGTGAGGTTTGGGCAGTGTGAGTGAGGGAAGGTGATGGAGCTGAGGATTGGGGAGTGAGTGAGTGAGTGAGGGATGGTGACGGAGGTGAGGATTGGGCAGTGTGAGTGAGGGAAGGTGACGGAGGTGAGGATTTGGCAGTGTGAGTGAGTGAAGGTGACGGAGGTGAGGATTGGGGAGTGTGAGTGAGGAAGGTGACGGAGGTGAGGATTGGGGAGTGTGAGTGAGTGAGGGATGGTGACGGAGGTGAGGATAGGGGAGTGTGAGTGAGGGAAGGTGACGGAGGTGAGGATTGGGCAGTGTGAGTGAGTGAAGGTGACGGAGGTGAGGATTGGGCAGTGTGAGTGAGGGAAGTTGACGGAGGTGAGGATTGGGCAGTGTGAGTGAGGGTAGGTGACGGAGGTGAGGATTGGGGAGTGTGAGTGAGGGAAGGTGACGGAGTTGGGGATTGGGCAGTGTGAGTGAGGGAAGGTGACGGAGGTGAGGATTGGGCAGTGTGAGTGAGTGAGGGAAGGTGACGGAGGTGAGGATTGGGGAGTGTGAGTGAGGGAAGGTGACGGAGGTGAGGATTGGGCAGTGTGAGTGGGTGAGGGAAGGTGACGGAGGTGAGGATTGGGCAGTGTGAGTGAGGGAAGGTGACGGAGGTGAGGATTGGGCAGTGTGAGTGAGTGAAGGTGACGGAGGTGAGGATTGGGGAGTGTGAGTGAGGAAGGTGACGGAGGTGAGGATTGGGGAGTGTGAGTGAGTGAGGGATGGTGACGGAGGTGAGGATAGGGGAGTGTGAGTGAGGGAAGGTGACGGAGGTGAGGATTGGGCAGTGTGAGTGAGTGAAGGTGACGGAGGTGAGGATTGGGCAGTGTGAGTGAGTGAAGGTGACGGAGGTGAGGTTTGGGCAGTGTGAGTGAGTGAAGGTGACGGAGGTGAGGATAGGGGAGTGTGAGTGAGCGAGAGAAGGTGACGGAGGTGAGGATTGGGCAGTGTGAGTGAGGGAAGGTGACGGAGGTGAGGATTGGGCAGTGTGAGTGAGTGAAGGTGACGGAGGTGAGGATTGGGCAGTGTGAGTGAGTGAAGGAGACGGAGGTGAGGATTGGGCAGTGTGAGTGAGTGAAGGTGACGGAGGTGAGGATTGGGCAGTGTGAGTGAGGGAAGTTGACGGAGGTGAGGATTGGGCAGTGTGAGTGAGGGTAGGTGACGGAGGTGAGGATTGGGGAGTGTGAGTGAGTGAGGGAAGGTGACGGAGGTGAGGATTGGGGAGTGTGAGTGAGGGAAGGTGACGGAGGTGAGAATTTGGGAGTGAGAGTGAGGGAAGGTGACGGAGGTGAGGATTGGGGAGTGTGAGTGAGTGAGGGAAGGTGACGGAGGTGAGGATTGGGCAGTGTCAGTGAGTGAAGGTGACGGACGTGAGGATTGGGGAGTGTGAGTGAGTGAGGGAAGGTGACGGAGGTGAGGAAAGGGCAGTGTGAGTGAGGGAAGGTGACGGAGGTGAGGATTGGGGAGTGTGAGTGAGGGAAGGTGACGGAGGTGAGGAAAGGGCAGTGTGAGTGAGGGAAGGTGACGGAGGTGAGGATTGGGGAGTGTGAGTGAGGGAAGGTGACGGAGGTGAGGATTGGGCAGTGTGAGTGAGGGAAGGTGACGGAGGTGAGGATTGGGGAGTGTGAGTGAGTGAGGGAAGGTGACGGAGGTGAGGATTGGGGAGTGTGAGTGAGTGAGGGAAGGTGACGGAGGTGAGAATTTGGGAGTGAGAGTGAGGGAAGGTGACGGAGGTGAGGATTGGGGAGTGTGAGTGAGTGAGGGAAGGTGACGGAGGTGAGGATTGGGCAGTGTCAGTGAGTGAAGGTGACGGAGGTGAGGATTGGGGAGTGTGAGTGAGTGAGGGAAGGTGACGGAGGTGAGGAAAGGGCAGTGTGAGTGAGGGAAGGTGACGGAGGTGAGGATTGGGGAGTGTGAGTGAGGGAAGGTGACGGAGGTGAGGAAAGGGCAGTGTGAGTGAGGGAAGGTGACGGAGGTGAGGATTGGGGAGTGTGAGTGAGGGAAGGTGACGGAGGTGAGGATTGGGCAGTGTGAGTGAGGGAAGGTGACGGAGGTGAGGATTGGGGAGTGTGAGTGAGTGAGGGAAGGTGACGGAGGTGAGGATTGGGCAGTGTGAGTGAGTGAGGGAAGGTGACGGAGGTGAGAACTGGGCAGTGTGAGTGAGGGATGGTGACGGAGGTGAGGATTGGGCAGTGTGAGTGAGTGAAAGTCACGGAGGTGAGGAAAGGGCAGTGTGAGTGAGGCAAGGTGACGGAGGTGAGGATTGGGGAGTGAGAGTGAGGGAAGGTGACGGAGGTGAGGATTGGGCAGTGTGAGTGAGGCAAGGTGACGGAGGTGAGGATTGGGGAGTGAGAGTGAGGGAAGGTGACGGAGGTGAGGATTGGGCAGTGTGAGTGAGTGAGGGAAGGTGACGGAGGTGAGGATTGGGGAGTGGGAGTGAGGGAAGGTGACGGAGGTGAGGATTGGGCAGTGTGAGTGAGGGAAGGTGACGGAGGTGAGGATTGGGCACTGTGAGTGAGTGAAGGTGACGGAGATGAGGATTGGGGAGTGAGTGAGTGAGTGAGGGAAGGTGACGGAGGTGAGGATTGGGCAGTGGGAGTGAGGGAAGGTGACGGAGGTGAGGATTGGGGAGTGTGAGGGAAGGTGATGGAGGTGAGAATTGGGCAGTGTGAGTGAGGGAAGGTGACGGAGGTGAGGATTGGGGAGTGTGAGTGAGGGAAGGTGACGGAGGTGAGGATTGGGCAGTGTGAGTGAGTGAAGGTGACGGAGGTGAGGATTGGGCAGTGTGAGTGAGTGAATGTGACGGAGGTGAGGATTGGGGAGTGTGAGTGAGCGAGGGAAGGTGACGGAGGTGAGGATTGGGCAGTGTGAGTGAGTGAAGGTGACGGAGGTGAGGATTGGGCAGTGTGAGTGAGGGAAGTTGACGGAGGTGAGGATTGGGCAGTGTGAGTGAGGGTAGGTGACGGAGGTGAGGATTGGGGAGTGTGAGTGAGGGAAGGTGACGGAGTTGGGGATTGGGCAGTGTGAGTGAGGGAAGGTGACGGAGGTGAGGATTGGGCAGTGTGAGTGAGTGAGGGAAGGTGACGGAGGTGAGGATTGGGGAGTGTGAGTGAGGGAAGGTGACGGAGGTGAGGATTGGGCAGTGTGAGTGGGTGAGGGAAGGTGACGGAGGTGAGGATTGGGCAGTGTGAGTGAGGGAAGGTGACGGAGGTGAGGATTGGGCAGTGTGAGTGAGTGAAGGTGACGGAGGTGAGGATTGGGGAGTGTGAGTGAGGAAGGTGACGGAGGTGAGGATTGGGGAGTGTGAGTGAGTGAGGGATGGTGACGGAGGTGAGGATAGGGGAGTGTGAGTGAGGGAAGGTGACGGAGGTGAGGATTGGGCAGTGTGAGTGAGTGAAGGTGACGGAGGTGAGGATTGGGCAGTGTGAGTGAGTGAAGGTGACGGAGGTGAGGATTGGGCAGTGTGAGTGAGTGAAGGTGACGGAGGTGAGGATTGGGGAGTGTGAGTGAGCGAGAGAAGGTGACGGAGGTGAGGATAGGGGAGTGTGAGTGAGGGAGGGTGACGGAGGTGAGGATTGGGCAGTGTGAGTGAGGGAAGGTGACGGAGGTGAGGATTGGGCAGTGTGAGTGAGTGAAGGTGACGGAGGTGAGGATTGGGCAGTGTGAGTGAGTGAAGGAGACGGAGGTGAGGATTGGGCAGTGTGAGTGAGTGAAGGTGACGGAGGTGAGGATTGGGCAGTGTGAGTGAGGGAAGTTGACGGAGGTGAGGATTGGGCAGTGTGAGTGAGGGTAGGTGACGGAGGTGAGGATTGGGGAGTGTGAGTGAGTGAGGGAAGGTGACGGAGGTGAGGATTGGGGAGTGTGAGTGAGGGAAGGTGACGGAGGTGAGAATTTGGGAGTGAGAGTGAGGGAAGGTGACGGAGGTGAGGATTGGGGAGTGTGAGTGAGTGAGGGAAGGTGACGGAGGTGAGGATTGGGCAGTGTCAGTGAGTGAAGGTGACGGACGTGAGGATTGGGGAGTGTGAGTGAGTGAGGGAAGGTGACGGAGGTGAGGAAAGGGCAGTGTGAGTGAGGGAAGGTGACGGAGGTGAGGATTGGGGAGTGTGAGTGAGGGAAGGTGACGGAGGTGAGGAAAGGGCAGTGTGAGTGAGGGAAGGTGACGGAGGTGAGGATTGGGGAGTGTGAGTGAGGGAAGGTGACGGAGGTGAGGATTGGGCAGTGTGAGTGAGGGAAGGTGACGGAGGTGAGGATTGGGGAGTGTGAGTGAGTGAGGGAAGGTGACGGAGGTGAGGATTGGGGAGTGTGAGTGAGTGAGGGAAGGTGACGGAGGTGAGAATTTGGGAGTGAGAGTGAGGGAAGGTGACGGAGGTGAGGATTGGGGAGTGTGAGTGAGTGAGGGAAGGTGACGGAGGTAAGGATTGGGCAGTGTCAGTGAGTGAAGGTGACGGAGGTGAGGATTGGGGAGTGTGAGTGAGTGAGGGAAGGTGACGGAGGTGAGGAAAGGGCAGTGTGAGTGAGGGAAGGTGACGGAGGTGAGGATTGGGGAGTGTGAGTGAGGGAAGGTGACGGAGGTGAGGAAAGGGCAGTGTGAGTGAGGGAAGGTGACGGAGGTGAGGATTGGGGAGTGTGAGTGAGGGAAGGTGACGGAGGTGAGGATTGGGCAGTGTGAGTGAGGGAAGGTGACGGAGGTGAGGATTGGGGAGTGTGAGTGAGTGAGGGAAGGTGACGGAGGTGAGGATTGGGCAGTGTGAGTGAGTGAGGGAAGGTGACGGAGGTGAGAACTGGGCAGTGTGAGTGAGGGATGGTGACGGAGGTGAGGATTGGGCAGTGTGAGTGAGTGAAAGTCACGGAGGTGAGGAAAGGGCAGTGTGAGTGAGGCAAGGTGACGGAGGTGAGGATTGGGGAGTGAGAGTGAGGGAAGGTGACGGAGGTGAGGATTGGGCAGTGTGAGTGAGGCAAGGTGACGGAGGTGAGGATTGGGGAGTGAGAGTGAGGGAAGGTGACGGAGGTGAGGATTGGGCAGTGTGAGTGAGTGAGGGAAGGTGACGGAGGTGAGGATTGGGGAGTGGGAGTGAGGGAAGGTGACGGAGGTGAGGATTGGGCAGTGTGAGTGAGTGAGGGAAGGTGACGGAGGTGAGGATTGGAGAGTGAGTGAGGGATGGTGACGCAGGTGAGGATTGGGCAGTGTGAGTGAGTGAGGGAAGGTGACGGAGGTGAGGATTGGGGAGTGTGAGTGAGGGAAGGTGACGGAGGTGAGGATTGGGCAGTGTGAGTGAGTGAGTGAGGGAAGGTGACGGAGGTGAGGATTGGGCAGTGTGAGTGAGTGAGGGAAGGTGATGGAGGTGGGGATTGGGGAGTGTGAGTGAGGGAAGGTGACGGAGGTGAGGATTGGGCAGTGTGAGTGAGGGAAGGTGACGGACGTGAGGATTGGGGAGTGTGAGTGAGTGAAGGTGACGGAGGTGAGGATTGGGCAGTGTGAGTGAGGGAAAGTGACGGACGTGAGGATTGGGGAGTGTGAGTGAGTGAGGGAAGGTAACGGAAGTGAGGACTGGGCAGTGTGAGTGAGGGAAGGTGACGGAGGTGAGGATTGGACAGTGTGAGTGAGTGAAGGTGACGGAGGTGAGGATTGGGGAGTGTGAGTGAGGGAAGGTGACGGAGGTGAGGATTGGGCAGTGTGAGTGAGGGAAAGTGACGGACGTGAGGATTGGGGAGTGTGAGTGAGTGAGGGAAGGTGACGGAAGTGAGGATTGGGCAGTGTGAGTGAGGGAAGGTGACGGAGGTGAGGATTGGACAGTGTGAGTGAGTGAAGGTGACGGAGGTGAGGATTGGGGAGTGTGAGTGAGTGAGGGAAGGTGACGGAAGTGAGGATTGGGCAGTGTGAGTGAGGGAAGGTGACGGAGGTGAGGATTGGGCAGTGTGAGTGAGGGATGGTGACGGAGGTGAGGATTGGGCAGCGTGAGTGAGGGAAGGTGACGGAGGTGGGGATTGGGCAGTGTGAGTGAGGGAAGGTGACGGAGGTGAGGATTGGGGAGTGTGAGTGAGGGAAGGTGACGGAGGTGAGGATAGGGGAGTGTGAGTGAGGGAAGGTGACGGAGGTGAGAATTGGGCAGTGTGAGTGAGTGAAGGTGACCGAGGTGCGGAATGGGCAGTGTGAGTGAGGGAAGTTGACGGAGGTGGGGATTGGGCAGTGTGAGTGATGGAAGGTGACGGAGGTGAGGATTGGGCAGTGTGAGTGAGGGAAGGTGACGGAGGTGGGGATTGGGCAGTGTGAGTGAGGGAAGGTGACGGAGGTGAGGATTGGAGAGTGTGAGTGAGGGAAGGTGACGGAGGTGAGGATTGGGCAGTGTGAGTGAGGGAAGGTGACGGAGGTGAGAATTGGGCAGTGTGAGAGAGGGAAGGTGACGGAGGTGAGGATTGGGGAGTGTGAGTGAGGGAAGGTGACGGAGGTGAGAATTGGGCAGTGTGAGTGAGTGAAGTTGACCGAGGGGAGGATTGGGCAGTGTGAGTGAGGGAAGGTGACGGAGGTGGGGATTGGGGAGTGTGAGTGAGGGAAGGTGACGGAGGTGAGGATTGGGCAGTGTGAGTGAGGGAAGTTGACGGAGGTGAGGATTGGGCAGTGTGAGTGAGGGAAGGTGACGGAGGTGGGGATTGGGCAGTGTGAGTGAGGGAAGGTGACGGAGGTGAGGATTGGGCAGTGTGAGTGAGGGAAGGTGACGGAGGTGAGAATTGGGCAGTGTGAGAGAGGGAAGGTGACGGAGGTGAGGATTGGGGAGTGTGAGTGAGGGAAGGTGACGGAGGTGAGGATTGGGGAGAGAGAGTGAGTGAGGGAATGTGACGGAGGTGAGGATTGGGCAGTGTGAGTGAGTGAGGGAAGGTGACGGAGGTGAGGATTGGGCAGTGTGAGTGAGGGAAGGTGACGGAGGTGAGGATTGGGGAGTGTGAGTGAGTGAGGGAAGGTGACCGAGGTGAGGATTGGGCAGTGTGAGTGAGGGAAGGTGACGGAGGTGAGGATTGGGCAGTGTGAGTGAGGGAAGGTGACGGAGGTGAGGATTGGGCAGTGGGTGTGAGTGAGGGAAGGTGACGGAGGTGAGGATTGGGGAGTGTGAGTGAGGGAAGGTGACGGAGGTGAGCATTGGGCAGTGTGAGTGAGGGAAGGTGACGGAGGTGAGGATTGGGCAGTGTGAGTGAGGGAAGGTGACGGAGGTGAGGATTGGGGAGTGAGTGAGTGAGTGAGGGAAGGTGACGGAGGTGAGGATTGGGGAGTGTGAGGGAAGGTGACGGAGGTGAGAATTGGGCAGTGTGAGTGAGGGAAGGTGATGGAGGTGAGGATTGGGGAGTGTGAGTGAGGGATGGTGACGGAGGTGAGGATTGGGCAGTGTGAGTGAGTGAGGGAAGGTGACGGAGGTGAGGATTGGGGAGTGTGAGTGAGGGAAGGTGACGGAGGTGAGGATTGGAGAGTGTGAGTGAGGGAAGGTGACGGAGGTGAGGATTGGGCAGTGTGAGTGAGTGAGGGAAGGTGACGGAGGTGAGGATTGGGCAGTGTGAGTGAGTGAGGGAAGGTGACGGAGGTGGGGATTGGGCAGTGTGAGTGAGTGAGGGAAGGTGACGGAGGTGAGAACTGGGCAGTGTGAGTGAGGGATGGTGACGGAGGTGAGGAGTGGGCAGTGTGAGTGAGTGAAAGTCACGGAGGTGAGGAAAGGGCAGTGTGAGTGAGGCAAGGTGACGGAGGTGAGGATTGGGGAGTGAGAGTGAGGGAAGGTGACGGAGGTGAGGATTGGGCAGTGTGAGTGAGGCAAGGTGACGGAGGTGAGGATTGGGGAGTGAGAGTGAGGGAAGGTGACGGAGGTGAGGATTGGGCAGTGTGAGTGAGTGAGGGAAGGTGACGGAGGTGAGGATTGGGGAGTGGGAGTGAGGGAAGGTGACGGAGGTGAGGATTGGGCAGTGTGAGTGAGGGAAGGTGACGGAGGTGAGGATTGGGCACTGTGAGTGAGGGAAGGTGACGGAGATGAGGATTGGGGAGTGGGAGTGAGGGAAGGTGACGGAGGTGAGGATTGGGGAGTGTGAGTGAGGGAAGGTGACGGAGGTGAGGATTGGGGAGTGTGAGTGAGTGAGGGAAGGTGACGGAGGTGAGGATTGGGCAGTGTCAGTGAGTGAAGGTGACGGACGTGAGGATTGGGGAGTGTGAGTGAGTGAGGGAAGGTGACGGAGGTGAGGAAAGGGCAGTGTGAGTGAGGGAAGGTGACGGAGGTGAGGATTGGGGAGTGTGAGTGAGGGAAGGTGACGGAGGTGAGGAAAGGGCAGTGTGAGTGAGGGAAGGTGACGGAGGTGAGGATTGGGGAGTGTGAGTGAGGGAAGGTGACGGAGGTGAGGATTGGGCAGTGTGAGTGAGGGAAGGTGACGGAGGTGAGGATTGGGGAGTGTGAGTGAGTGAGGGAAGGTGACGGAGGTGAGGATTGGGGAGTGTGAGTGAGTGAGGGAAGGTGACGGAGGTGAGAATTTGGGAGTGAGAGTGAGGGAAGGTGACGGAGGTGAGGATTGGGGAGTGTGAGTGAGTGAGGGAAGGTGACGGAGGTGAGGATTGGGCAGTGTCAGTGAGTGAAGGTGACGGAGGTGAGGATTGGGGAGTGTGAGTGAGTGAGGGAAGGTGACGGAGGTGAGGAAAGGGCAGTGTGAGTGAGGGAAGGTGACGGAGGTGAGGATTGGGGAGTGTGAGTGAGGGAAGGTGACGGAGGTGAGGAAAGGGCAGTGTGAGTGAGGGAAGGTGACGGAGGTGAGGATTGGGGAGTGTGAGTGAGGGAAGGTGACGGAGGTGAGGATTGGGCAGTGTGAGTGAGGGAAGGTGACGGAGGTGAGGATTGGGGAGTGTGAGTGAGTGAGGGAAGGTGACGGAGGTGAGGATTGGGCAGTGTGAGTGAGTGAGGGAAGGTGACGGAGGTGAGAACTGGGCAGTGTGAGTGAGGGATGGTGACGGAGGTGAGGATTGGGCAGTGTGAGTGAGTGAAAGTCACGGAGGTGAGGAAAGGGCAGTGTGAGTGAGGCAAGGTGACGGAGGTGAGGATTGGGGAGTGAGAGTGAGGGAAGGTGACGGAGGTGAGGATTGGGCAGTGTGAGTGAGGCAAGGTGACGGAGGTGAGGATTGGGGAGTGAGAGTGAGGGAAGGTGACGGAGGTGAGGATTGGGCAGTGTGAGTGAGTGAGGGAAGGTGACGGAGGTGAGGATTGGGGAGTGGGAGTGAGGGAAGGTGACGGAGGTGAGGATTGGGCAGTGTGAGTGAGGGAAGGTGACGGAGGTGAGGATTGGGCACTGTGAGTGAGTGAAGGTGACGGAGATGAGGATTGGGGAGTGAGTGAGTGAGTGAGGGAAGGTGACGGAGGTGAGGATTGGGCAGTGGGAGTGAGGGAAGGTGACGGAGGTGAGGATTGGGGAGTGTGAGGGAAGGTGACGGAGGTGAGAATTGGGCAGTGTGAGTGAGGGAAGGTGACGGAGGTGAGGATTGGGGAGTGTGAGTGAGGGAAGGTGACGGAGGTGAGGATTGGGCAGTGTGAGTGAGTGAGGGAAGGTGACGGAGGTGAGGATTGGAGAGTGAGTGACGGAGGTGAGGATTGGGCAGTGTGAGTGAGTGAGGGAAGGTGACGGAGGTGAGGATTGGGGAGTGTGAGTGAGGGAAGGTGACGGAGGTGAGGATTGGGCAGTGTGAGTGAGTGAGTGAGGGAAGGTGACGGAGGTGAGGATTGGGCAGTGTGAGTGAGTGAGGGAAGGTGATGGAGGTGGGGATTGGGGAGTGTGAGTGAGGGAAGGTGACGGAGGTGAGGATTGGGCAGTGTGAGTGAGGGAAGGTGACGGACGTGAGGATTGGGGAGTGTGAGTGAGTGAAGGTGACGGAGGTGAGGATTGGGCAGTGTGAGTGAGGGAAAGTGACGGACGTGAGGATTGGGGAGTGTGAGTGAGTGAGGGAAGGTGACGGAAGTGAGGATTGGGCAGTGTGAGTGAGGGAAGGTGACGGAGGTGAGGATTGGACAGTGTGAGTGAGTGAAGGTGACGGAGGTGAGGATTGGGGAGTGTGAGTGAGGGAAGGTGACGGAGGTGAGGATTGGGCAGTGTGAGTGAGGGAAAGTGACGGACGTGAGGATTGGGGAGTGTGAGTGAGTGAGGGAAGGTGACGGAAGTGAGCATTGGGCAGTGTGAGTGAGGGAAGGTGACGGAGGTGAGGATTGGGCAGTGTGAGTGAGGGATGGTGACGGAGGTGAGGATTGGGCAGTGTGAGTGAGGGAAGGTGACGGAGGTGGGGATTGGGCAGTGTGAGTGAGGGAAGGTGACGGAGGTGAGGATTGGGGAGTGTGAGTGAGGGAAGGTGACGGAGGTGAGGATAGGGGAGTGTGAGTGAGGGAAGGTGACGGAGGTGAGAATTGGGCAGTGTGAGTGAGGGAAGTTGACGGAGGTGGGGATTGGGCAGTGTGAGTGAGGGAAGTTGACGGAGGTGGGGATTGGGCAGTGTGAGTGATGGAAGGTGACGGAGGTGAGGATTGGGCAGTGTGAGTGAGGGAAGGTGACGGAGGTGGGGATTGGGCAGTGTGAGTGAGGGAAGGTGACGGAGGTGAGGATTGGAGAGTGTGAGTGAGGGAAGGTGACGGAGGTGAGGATTGGGCAGTGTGAGTGAGGGAAGGTGACGGAGGTGAGAATTGGGCAGTGTGAGAGAGGGAAGGTGACGGAGGTGAGGATTGGGGAGTGTGAGTGAGGGAAGGTGACGGAGGTGAGAATTGGGCAGTGTGAGTGAGGGAAGGTGACGGAGGTGAGAATTGGGCAGTGTGAGAGAGGGAAGGTGACGGAGGTGAGGATTGGGGAGTGTGAGTGAGGGAAGGTGACGGAGGTGAGGATTGGGGAGAGAGAGTGAGTGAGGGAAGGTGACGGAGGTGAGGATTGGGCAGTGTGAGTGAGTGAGGGAAGGTGACGGAGGTGAGGATTGGGCAGTGTGAGTGAGGGAAGGTGACGGAGGTGAGGATTGGGGAGTGTGAGTGAGTGAGGGAAGGTGACCGAGGTGAGGATTGGGCAGTGTGAGTGAGGGAAGGTGACGGAGGTGAGGATTGGGCAGTGTGAGTGAGGGAAGGTGACGGAGGTGAGGATTGGGCAGTGGGTGTGAGTGAGGGAAGGTGACGGAGGTGAGGATTGGGGAGTGTGAGTGAGGGAAGGTGACGGAGGTGAGCATTGGGCAGTGTGAGTGAGGGAAGGTGACGGAGGTGAGGATTGGGCAGTGTGAGTGAGGGAAGGTGACGGAGGTGAGGATTGGGGAGTGAGTGAGTGAGTGAGGGAAGGTGACTGAGGTGAGGATTGGGGAGTGTGAGGGAAGGTGACGGAGGTGAGAATTGGGCAGTGTGAGTGAGGGAAGGTGATGGAGGTGAGGATTGGGGAGTGTGAGTGAGGGATGGTGACGGAGGTGAGGATTGGGCAGTGTGAGTGAGTGAGGGAAGGTGACGGAGGTGAGGATTGGGGAGTGTGAGTGAGGGAAGGTGACGGAGGTGAGGATTGGAGAGTGTGAGTGAGGGAAGGTGACGGAGGTGAGGATTGGGCAGTGTGAGTGAGTGAGGGAAGGTGACGGAGGTGAGGATTGGGCAGTGTGAGTGAGTGAGGGAAGGTGACGGAGGTGGGGATTGGGCAGTGTGAGTGGGTGAGGGAAGGTGACGGAGGTGAGAACTGGGCAGTGTGAGTGAGGGATGGTGACGGAGGTGAGGATTGGGCAGTGTGAGTGAGTGAAAGTCACGGAGGTGAGGAAAGGGCAGTGTGAGTGAGGCAAGGTGACGGAGGTGAGGATTGGGGAGTGAGAGTGAGGGAAGGTGACGGAGGTGAGGATTGGGCAGTGTGAGTGAGGCAAGGTGACGGAGGTGAGGATTGGGGAGTGAGAGTGAGGGAAGGTGACGGAGGTGAGGATTGGGCAGTGTGAGTGAGTGAGGGAAGGTGACGGAGGTGAGGATTGGGGAGTGGGAGTGAGGGAAGGTGACGGAGGTGAGGATTGGGCAGTGTGAGTGAGGGAAGGTGACGGAGGTGAGGATTGGGCACTGTGAGTGAGTGAAGGTGACGTAGATGAGGATTGGGGAGTGAGTGAGTGAGTGAGGGAAGGTGACGGAGGTGAGGATTGGGCAGTGGGAGTGAGGGAAGGTGACGGAGGTGAGGATTGGGGAGTGTGAGTGAGGGAAGGTGACGGAGGTGAGGATTGGGGAGTGTGAGTGAGGGAAGGTGACGGAGGTGAGGATTTGGCAGTGTGAGTGAGTGAGGGAAGGTGACGGAGGTGAGGATTGGAGAGTGAGTGAGGGATGGTGACGGAGGTGAGGATTGGGCAGTGTGAGTGAGTGAGGGAAGGTGACGGAGGTGAGGATTGGGGAGTGTGAGTGAGGGAAGGTGACGGAGGTGAGGATTGGGCAGTGTGAGTGAGTGAGTGAGGGAAGGTGACGGAGGTGAGGATTGGGCAGTGTGAGTGAGTGAGGGAAGGTGATGGAGGTGGGGATTGGGGATTGTGAGTGAGGGAAGGTGACGGAGGTGAGGATTGGGCAGTGTGAGTGAGGGAAGGTGACGGACGTGAGGATTGGGGAGTGTGAGTGAGTGAAGGTGACGGAGGTGAGGATTGGGGAGTGTGAGTGAGGGAAGGTGACGGAGGTGAGGATTGGGCAGTGTGAGTGAGTGAGGGAAGGTGATGGAGGTGGGGATTGGGGATTGTGAGTGAGGGAAGGTGACGGAGGTGAGGATTGGGCAGTGTGAGTGAGGGAAGGTGACGGACGTGAGGATTGGGGAGTGTGAGTGAGTGAAGGTGACGGAGGTGAGAACTGGGCAGTGTGAGTGAGGAAAGGTGACGGAGGTGAGGATTGGGGAGTGTGAGTGAGTGAGGGAAGGTGACGGAAGTGAGGATTGGGCAGTGTGAGTGAGGGAAGGTTGACGGAGGTGAGGATTGGACAGTGTGAGTGAGTGAAGGTGACGGAGGTGAGGATTGGGGAGTGTGAGTGAGTGAGGGAAGGTGACGGAAGTGAGGATTGGGCAGTGTGAGTGAGTGAAGGTGACCGAGGTGCGGAATGGGCAGTGTGAGTGAGGGAAGTTGACGGAGGTGAGGATTGGGCAGTGTGAGTGTGTGAAGGTGACGGAGGTGAGGATTGGGGAGTGTGAGTGAGTGAGGGAAGGTGACGGAAGTGAGGATTGGGCAGTGTGAGTGAGTGAAGGTGACCGAGGTGCGGAATGGGCAGTGTGAGTGAGGGAAGTTGACGGAGGTGAGGATTGGGCAGTGTGAGTGAGGGAAGGTGACGGAGGTGGGGATTGGGCAGTGTGAGTGAGTGAAGGTGACCGAGGTGCGGAATGGGCAGTGTGAGTGAGGGAAGTTGACGGAGGTGAGGATTGGAGAGTGTGAGTGAGGGAAGGTGACGGAGGTGAGGATTGGGCAGTGTGAGTGAGGGAAGGTGACGGAGGTGGGGATTGGGCAGTGTGAGTGAGGGAAGGTGACGGAGGTGAGGATTGGGCAGTGTGAGAGAGGGAAGGTGACGGAGGTGAGGATTGGGGAGTGTGAGTGAGGGAAGGTGACGGAGGTGAGAATTGGGCAGTGTGAGTGAGTGAAGTTGACCGAGGTGAGGATTGGGCAGTGTGAGTGAGGGAAGGTGACGGAGGTGGGGATTGGGCAGTGTGAGTGAGGGAAGGTGACGGAGGTGAGGATTGGAGAGTGTGAGTGAGGGAAGGTGACGGAGGTGAGGATTGGGCAGTGTGAGTGATGGAAGGTGACTGAGGTGAGAATTGGGCAGTATGAGTGAGGGAAGGTGACGGAGGTGAGGATTGGGGAGTGTGAGTGAGGGAAGGTGACGGAGGTGAGGATTGGGGAGTGTGAGTGAGTGAGGGAAGGTGACCGAGGTGAGGATTGGGCAGTGTGAGTGAGGGAAGGTGACGGAGGTGAGGATTGGGCAGTGTGAGTGAGGGAAGGTGACGGAGGTGAGGATTGGGCAGTGTGAGTGAGGGAAGGTGACGGAGGTGAGAATAGGAGAGTGTGAGTGAGGGAAGGTGACGGAGGTGAGAATTGGGCAGTGTGAGAGAGGGAAGGTGACGGAGGTGAGGATTGGGGAGTGTGAGTGAGGGAAGGTGACGGAGGTGAGGATTGGGGAGAGAGAGTGAGTGAGGGAAGGTGACGGAGGTGAGGATTGGGGAGTGTGCGTGAGAGAAGGTGACGGAGGTGAGGATTGGGCAGTGTGAGTGAGGTAAGGTGACGGAGGTGAGGATTGGGGAGTGTGAGTGAGTGAGGGAAGGTGACCGAGGTGAGGATTGGGCAGTGTGAGTGAGGGAAGGTGACGGAGGTGAGGATTGGGCAGTGTGAGTGAGGGAAGGTGACGGAGGTGAGGATTGGGCAGTGGGTGTGAGTGAGGGAAGGTGACGGAGGTGAGGATTGGGGAGTGTGAGTGAGGGAAGGTGACGGAGGTGAGCATTGGGCAGTGTGAGTGAGGGAAGGTGACGGAGGTGAGGATTGGGGATTGAGTGAGTGAGTGAGGGAAGGTGACGGAGGTGAGGATTGGGGAGTGTGAGGGAAGGTGACGGAGGTGAGAATTGGGCAGTGTGAGTGAGGGAAGGTGATGGAGGTGAGGATTGGGGAGTGTGAGTGAGGGATGGTGACGGAGGTGAGGATTGGGGAGTGTGAGTGAGGGAAGGTGACGGAGGTGAGGATTGGGCAGTGTGAGTGAGGGAAGGTGACGGAGGTGAGGATTGGGCAGTGTGAGTGAGTGAGGGAAGGTGACGGAGGTGAGGATTGGGCAGTGTGAGTGAGTGAGGGAAGGTGACGGAGGTGGGGATTGGGGAGTGTGAGTGAAGGAAGGTGACGGAGGTGAGGATTGGGGAGTGTGAGGGAAGGTGACGGAGGTGAGAATTGGGCAGTGTGTGTGAGGGAAGGTGACGGAGGTGAGGATTGGGCATTGAGAGTGAGGGAAGGTGAGGATTGGGGAGTGTGAGTGTGGGATGGTGACGGAGGTGAGGATTGGGCAGTGTGTGTGAGTGAGGGAAGGTGACGGAGGTGAGGATTGGGGAGTGTGAGTGAGGGATGGTGACGGAGGTGAGGATTGGGGAGTGTGTGTGAGGGAAGGTGACGGAGGTGAGGATTGGGCAGTGTGAGTGAGGGAAGGTGACGGAGGTGAGGATTGGGGAGTGAGTGAGTGAGTGAGGGAAGGTGACGGAGGTGAAGATTGGGCAGTGTGAGTGAGGGAAGGTGACGGAGGTGAGGATTGGGGAGTGTGAGGGAAGGTGACGGAGGTGAGAATTGGGCAGTGTGAGTGAGGGAAGGTGACGGACGTGAGGATTGGGCATTGAGAGTGAGGGAAGGTGACGGAGGTGAGGATTGGGCAGTGTGAGTGAGTGAGGGATGGTGACGGAGGTGAGGATTGGGCAGTGTGAGTGAGTGAGGGAAGGTGACGGAGGTGAGGATTGGGGAGTGTGAGTGAGGAAAGGAGACGGAGGTGAGGATTGGGGAGTGTGAGTGAGTGAGGGAAGGTGACGGCGGTGAGGTTTGGGCAGTGTGAGTGAGTGAGGGAAGGTGACGGAGGTGAGGATTGGGCATTGTGAGTGAGGGAAGGTGACGGACGTGAGGATTGGGGAGTGTGAGTGAGTGAGGGAAAGTGACGGAGGTGAGGATTGGGCACTGTGAGTGAGTGACGGAAGGTGACGGAGGTGAGGATTGGGGAGTTTGAGTGAGGGAAGGTGACGGAGGTGAGGATTGGGCAGTGTGAGTGAGGGATGGTGATGGATGTGAGGATTGGGGAGTGTGAGTGAGGGAAGGTGACGGAGGTGAGGATTGGGGAGTGTAAGTGAGGGAAGGTGACGGAGGTGAGGATTCGGCAGTGTGAGTGAGTGAGGGAAGGTGACGGAGGTGAGGATTGGGGAGTGTGAGTGAGGGAAGGTGACAGGTGAGGATTGGGGAGTGTGAGTGAGTGAGGGAAGGTGACGGAGGTGAAGATTGGGCAGTGTGAGTGAGGGAAGGTGACGGAGGTGAGGATTGGGGACTGTGAGTGAGTGAAGATGACGGAGGTGAGGATTGGGCAGTGTGAGTTAGGGAAGGTGACGGAGGTGTGGATTGGGCAGTGTGAGTGAGTGAGGGAAGGTGACGGAGGTGAAGATTGGGGAGTGTGAGTGAGTGAAGGTGACGGAGGTGAGGATTGGGCAGTGTGAGTGAGTGAAGGTGACGGAGGTGAGGGTTGGGCAGTGTGAGTGAGGGAAGGTGACCGGGGTGAGGATTGGGCAGTGTGAGTGAGGGAAGGTGACGGAGGTGAGGATTGGGGAGTGTGAGTGAGTGAAGATGACGGAGGTGAGGATTAGGCAGTGTGAGTGATGGAAGGTGACGGAGGTGAGGATTGGGCAGTGTGAGTGAGGGAAGGTGACGGAGGTGAGGATTGGGGAGTGTGAGTGAGGGAAGGTGACGGAGGTGAGGATTGGGCCGTGTGAGTGAGGGAAGGTGACGGAGGTGAGGATTGGGGAGTGTGAATGAGGGATGGTGAGGGAGGTGAGGATTGGGCAGTGTGAGTGAGGGATGGTGACGGAGGTGAGGATTGGGCAGTGTGAGTGAGGGAAGGTGACGGAGGTGAGAATTGGGCAGTGTGAGTGAGTGAAGGTGACCGAGGTGCGGAATGGGCAGTGTGAGTGAGGGAAGGTGACGGAGGTGAGGATTGGGGAGTGTGAGTGAGGGAAGGTGACGGAGGTGAGGATTGGGCAGTGTGAGTGAGGGAAGGTGACCGAGGTGCGGAATGGGCAGTGTGAGTGAGGAAGGTGACGGAGGTGAGGATTGGGCAGTGTGAGTGAGTGAGGGAAGGTGACGGAGGTGCGGAATGGGCAGTGTGAGTGAGTGAAGGTGACGGAGGTGAGGATTGGGCAGTGTGAGTGAGTGAAGTTGACGGAGGTGAGGATTGGGGAGTGTGAGTGAGGGAAGATGACAGAGGTGAGGATTGGGGAGTGTGAGTGAGTGAGGGAAGGTGACGGAGGTGAGGATTGGGGAGTGTGAGTGAGGGAAGGTGACGGAGGTGAGGATTGGGGAGTGTGAGTGAGGGAAGGTGACGGAGGTGAGGATTGGGCAGTGTGAGAGAGGGAAGGTGACGGAGGTGAGGATTGGGCAGTGTGAGTGAGGGAAGGTGACGGAGGTGAGGATTGGGCAGTGTGAGTGAGGGAAGTTGACGGAGGTGAGGATTGGGCAGTGTGAGTGAGGGAAGGTGACGGAGGTGGGGATTGGGCAGTGTGAGTGAGGGAAGGTGACGGAGGTGAGGATTGGAGAGTGTGAGTGAGGGAAGGTGACGGAGGTGAGGATTGGGCAGTGTGAGTGAGGGAAGGTGACGGAGGTGAGAATTGGGCAGTGTGAGAGAGGGAAGGTGACGGAGGTGAGGATTGGGGAGTGTGAGTGAGGGAAGGTGACGGAGGTGAGGATTGGGGAGAGAGAGTGAGTGAGGGAAGGTGACGGAGGTGAGGATTGGGCAGTGTGAGTGAGTGAGGGAAGGTGACGGAGGTGAGGATTGGGCAGTGGGTGTGAGTGAGGGAAGGTGACGGAGGTGAGGATTGGGGAGTGTGAGTGAGGGAAGGTGACGGAGGTGAGCATTGGGCAGTGTGAGTGAGGGAAGGTGACGGAGGTGAGGATTGGGGAGTGAGTGAGTGAGTGAGGGAAGGTGACGGAGGTGAGGATTGGGGAGTGTGAGGGAAGGTGACGGAGGTGAGAATTGGGCAGTGTGAGTGAGGGAAGGTGATGGAGGTGAGGATTGGGGAGTGTGAGTGAGGGATGGTGACGGAGGTGAGGATTGGGCAGTGTGAGTGAGTGAGGGAAGGTGACGGAGGTGAGGATTGGGGAGTGTGAGTGAGGGAAGGTGACGGAGGTGAGGATTGGAGAGTGTGAGTGAGGGAAGGTGACGGAGGTGAGGATTGGGCAGTGTGAGTGAGTGAGGGAAGGTGACGGAGGTGAGGATTGGGCAGTGTGAGTGAGTGAGGGAAGGTGACGGAGGTGGGGATTGGGCAGTGTGAGTGAGTGAGGGAAGGTGACGGAGGTGAGGATTGGGCAGTGTGAGTGAAGGAAGGTGACGGAGGTGAGGATTGGGGAGTGTGAGGGAAGGTGACGGAGGTGAGAATTGGGCAGTGTGAGTGAGGGAAGGTGACGGAGGTGAGGATTGGGCATTGAGAGTGAGGGAAGGTGAGGATTGGGGAGTGTGAGTGTGGGATGGTGACGGAGGTGAGGATTGGGCAGTGTGTGTGAGTGAGGGAAGGTGACGGAGGTGAGGATTGGGGAGTGTGAGTGAGGGATGGTGACGGAGGTGAGGATTGGGGAGTGTGTGTGAGGGAAGGTGACGGAGGTGAGGATTGGGCAGTGTGAGTGAGGGAAGGTGACGGAGGTGAGGATTGGGGAGTGAGTGAGTGAGTGAGGGAAGGTGACGGAGGTGAAGATTGGGCAGTGTGAGTGAGGGAAGGTGACGGAGGTGAGGATTGGGGAGTGTGAGGGAAGGTGACGGAGGTGAGAATTGGGCAGTGTGAGTGAGGGAAGGTGACGGACGTGAGGATTGGGCATTGAGAGTGAGGGAAGGTGAGGATTGGGGAGTGTGAGTGTGGGATGGTGACGGAGGTGAGGATTGGGCAGTGTGAGTGAGTGAGGGAAGGTGACGGAGGTGAGGATTGGGCAGTGTGAGTGAGTGAGGGAAGGTGCCGGAGGTGAGGATTGGGCATTGTGAGTGAGGGAAGGTGACGGACGTGAGGATTGGGGAGTGTGAGTGAGTGAGGGAAGGTGACGGAGGTGAGGATTGGGCACTGTGAGTGAGTGACGGAAGGTGACGGAGGTGAGGATTGGGGAGTGTGAGTGAGGGAAGGTGACGGAGGTGATGATTGGGGAGTGAGAGTGAGTGAGGGATGGTGACGGAGGTGAGGATTGGGCAGTGTGAGTGAGGGATGGTGATGGATGTGAGGATTGGGGAGTGTGAGTGAGGGAACGTGACGGAGGTGAGGATTGGGGAGTGTAAGTGAGGGAAGGTGACGGAGGTGAGGATTCGGCAGTGTGAGTGAGTGAGGGAAGGTGACGGAGGTGAGGATTGGGGAGTGTGAGTGAGGGAAGGTGACAGGTGAGGATTGGGGAGTGTGAGTGAGTGAGGGAAGGTGACGGAGGTGAAGATTGGGCAGTGTGAGTGAGGGAAGGTGACGGAGGTGAGGATTGGGGAGTGTGAGTGAGTGAAGATGACGGAGGTGAGGATTGGGCAGTGTGAGTTAGGGAAGGTGACGGATGTGAGGATTGGGGAGTGTGAGTGAGGGAAGGTGACCGGGGTGAGGATTGGGCAGTGTGAGTGAGGGAAGGTGACGGAGGTGAGGATTGGGGAGTGTGAGTGAGTGAAGATGACGGAGGTGAGGATTAGGCAGTGTGAGTGATGGAAGGTGACGGAGGTGAGGATTGGGCAGTGTGAGTGAGGGAAGGTGACGGAGGTGAGGATTGGGGAGTGTGAGTGAGGGAAGGTGACGGAGGTGAGGATTGGGCCGTGTGAGTGAGGGAAGGTGACGGAGGTGAGGATTGGGGAGTGTGAATGAGGGATGGTGACGGAGGTGAGGATTGGGCAGTGTGAGTGAGGGAAGGTGACGGAGGTGAGAATTGGGCAGTGTGAGTGAGTGAAGGTGACCGAGGTGCGGAATGGGCAGTGTGAGTGAGGGAAGGTGACGGAGGTGAGGATTGGCGAGTGTGAGTGAGGGAAGGTGACGGAGGTGAGGATTGGGCAGTGTGAGTGAGGGAAGGTGACCGAGGTGCGGAATGGGCAGTGTGAGTGAGTGAAGTTGACGGAGGTGAGGATTGGGCAGTGTGAGTGAGGGAAGGTGACGGAGGTGAGAATTGGGCAGTGTGAGTGAGTGAAGGTGACCGAGGTGCGGAATGGGCAGTGTGAGTGAGGAAGGTGACGGAGGTGAGGATTGGGCAGTGTGAGTGAGTGAGGGAAGGTGACGGAGGTGCGGAATGGGCAGTGTGAGTGAGTGAAGGTGACGGAGGTGAGGATTGGGCAGTGTGAGTGAGTGAAGTTGACGGAGGTGAGGATTGGGGAGTGTGAGTGAGGGAAGGTGACAGAGGTGAGGATTGGGGAGTGTGAGTGAGTGAGGGAAGGTGACGGAGGTGAGGATTGGGGTGTGTGAGTGAGGGAAGGTGACGGAGGTGAGGATTGGGGAGTGTGAGTGAGTGAGGGAAGGTGACGGAGGTGAGGATTGGGGAGTGTGAGTGAGGGAAGGTGACAGAGGTGAGGATTGGGGAGTGTGAGTGAGTGAGGGAAGGTGACGGAGGTGAGGATTGGGGAGTGTGTGTGAGTGAGGGAAGGTGACGGAGGTGAGGATTGGGCAGTGTGAGTGAGGGATGGTGACGGAGGTGAGGATTGGGCAGTGTGGGTGAGGGAAGTTGACGGAGGTGAGGATTGGGCAGTGTGAGTGAGGGAAGGTGACGGAGGTGAGGATTGGAGAGTGTGAGTGAGGGAAGGTGACGGAGGTGAGGATTGGGCAGTGTGAGTGAGTGAGGGAAGGTGACGGAGGTGAGGATTGGGGAGTGTGAGTGAGGGAAGGTGACGGACGTGAGGATTGGGGA
Organism: Scyliorhinus torazame; assembly: GCF_047496885.1. NCBI lineage: Eukaryota > Metazoa > Chordata > Chondrichthyes > Carcharhiniformes > Scyliorhinidae > Scyliorhinus > Scyliorhinus torazame. The sequence continues at coordinate 7,465,648 of NC_092710.1, read as the reverse complement.
GTGAGAGTGAGGGAAGGTGACGGAGGTGAGGATTGGGGAGTGTGAGTGAGTGAGGGAAGGTGACGGAGGTGAGGATTCGGCAGTGTGAGTGAGTGAAGGTGACGGAGGTGAGGATTGAGCAGTGTGAGTGAGTGAAAGTGACGGAGGTGAGGAAAGGGCAGTGTGAGTGAGGGAAGGTGACGGAGGTGAGGATTGGGCAGTGTGAGAGAGGGAAGGTGACGGAGGTGAGGATAGGGGAGTGTGAGTGAGGGAAGGTGACGGAGGTGAGGATTGGGCAGTGTGAGTGAGTGAAGGTGACGGAGGTGAGGATTGGGCAGTGTGAGTGAGGGAAGGTGACGGAGGTGAGGATTGGGGAGTGAGTGAGTGAGTGAGGGAAGGTGACGGAGGTGAGGATTGGGCAGTGTGAGTGAGGGAAGGTGACGGAGGTGAGGATTGGGGAGTGAGTGAGTGAGTGAGGGAAGGTGACGGAGGTGAGGATTGGGCAGTGTGAGTGAGGGAAGGTGACGGAGGTGAGGATTGGGGAGTGTGAGTGAGGGATGGTGACGGAGGTGAGGATTGGGCAGTGTGTGTGAGTGAGGGAAGGTGACGGAGGTGAGGATTGGGGAGTGTGAGTGAGGGAAGGTGACGGAGGTGAGGATTGGGCAGTGTGAGTGAGTGAGGGAAGGTGACGGAGGTGAGGATTGGGGAGTGTGATTGAGTGAAGATGACGGAGGTGAGGATTGGGCAGTGTGAGTGAGGGAAGGTGACGGAGGTGAGGATTGTGCAGTGTGAGTGAGTGAGGGAAGGTGACGGTGGTGAGGATTGGGGAGTGGGAGTGAGGGAAGGTGACGGAGGTGAGGATTGGGGAGTGTGAGTGAGGGAAGGTGACGGAGGTGAGGATTGGGCAGTGTGAGTGAGTGAGGGAAGGTGACGGAGGTGAGGATTGGGCAGTGTGAGTGAGGGAAGGTGTCTGAGGTGAGGATTCGGCAGTGTGTGTGAGGGAAGGTGACGGAGGTGAGGATTGGGGAGTGTGAGTGAGGGAAGGTGACGGAGGTGAGGATTGGGGAGTGTGAGTGAGGGAAGGTGACGGAGGTGGGGACTGGGCAGTGTGAGTGAGTGAGGGAAGTTGACGGAGGTGAGGATTGGGCAGTGTGAGTGAGTGAGGGAAGGTGACGGAGGTGAGAATTGGGCAGTGTGAGTGAGGGAAGATGACGGAGGTGAGGATTGGGCAGTGTGAGTGAGGGAAGGTGACGGAGGTGAGGATTGGGCAGTGTGAGTGAGTGAGGGAAGGTGACGGAGGTGAGGATTGGGCAGTGTGAGTGAGTGAAGGTGACGGAGGTGATGATTGGGGAGTGTGAGTGAGGGAAGGTGACGGAGGTGAGGATTGGGGTGTGTGAGTGAGTGAGGGAAGGTGACGGAGGTGAGGATTGGGCAGTGTGATTGAGGGAAGGTGACGGAGGTGAGGATTGGGCAGTGTGAGTGAGGGAAGGTGACGGAGGTGAGGATTAGGGAGTGTGAGTGAGTGAGGGAAGGTGACGGAGGTGAGGATTGGGCAGTGTGAGTGAGGAAGGTGACGGAGGTGAGGATTGGGGAGTGAGTGAGTGAGGGAAGCTGACGGAGGTGAGGATTGGGCAGTGTGATTGAGGGAAGGTGACGGAGGTGAGGATTGGGCAGTGTGAGTGAGGGAAGGTGACGGAGGTGAGGATTGGGGTGTGTGAGTGAGTGAGGGAAGGTGACGGAGGTGAGGATTGGGCAGTGTGATTGAGGGAAGGTGACGGAGGTGAGGATTGGGCAGTGCGAGTGAGGAAAGGTGACGGAGGTGAGGATTGGGGCGTGTGAGTGAGGGAAGGTGACGGAGGTGAGGATTGGGGAGTGTGAGTGAGTGAGGGAAGGTGACGGAGGTGAGGATTGGGCAGTGTGAGTGAGTGAGGGAAGGTGACGGAGGTGAGGATTGGGGAGTGTGAGTGAGGGAAGGTGACGCAGGTGAGGATTGGGCTGTGTGAGTGAGTGAGGGAAGGTGACAGAGGTGAGGATTGGGCAGTGTGAGTGAGGGAAGGTGACGGAGGTGAGGATTGGGGAGTGTGAGTGAGTGAAGATGACGGAGGTGAGGATTGGGCAGTGTGAGTGAGGGAAGGTGACGGAGGTGAGGATTGGGCAGTGTGAGTGAGTGAAGGTGACGGAGGTGAGGGTTGGTTAGTGTGAGTGAGGGAAGGTGACGTAGGTGAGGATTGGGCAGTGTGAGTGAGGGAAGGTGACGGAGGTGAGGATTGGGCAGTGTGAGTGAGTGAGGGAAGGTGTCGGAGGTGAGGATTGGGCAGTGTGAGTGAGTGAAGGTGACGGAGGTGAGGATTGGGCAGTGTGAGTGAGGGAAGGTGACGGAGGTGAGGATTAGGGAGTGTGAGTGAGTGAAGATGACGGAGGTGAGGATTGGGGAGTGTGAGTGAGGGAAGGTGACGGAGGTGAGGATTGGGCAGTGTGAGTGAGGGAAGGTGACGGAGGTGAGGATTGGGCAGTGTGAGTGAGTGAAGGTGACGGAGGTGAGGATTGGGCAGTGTGAGTGAGGGAAGGTGACGGAGGTGAGCATTGGGCAGTGTGAGTGAGTGAAGGTGACGGAGGTGAGGATTGGGCAGTGTGAGTGAGGGAAGGTGACGGAGGTGAGGATTGGGGAGTGAGTGAGTGAGTGAGGGAAGGTGACGGATGTGAGCATTGGGCAGTGTGAGTGAGTGAAGGTGACGGAGGTGAGGATTGGGCAGTGTGAGTGAGGGAAGGTGACGGAGGTGAGGATAGGAGAGTGTGAGTGAGGGAAGGTGACGGAGGTGAGCATTGGGCAGTGTGAGTGAGTGAAGGTGACGGAGGTGAGGATTGGGCAGTGTGAGTGAGGGAAGGTGACGGAGGTGAGGATAGGAGAGTGTGAGTGAGGGAAGGTGACGGAGGTGAGCATTGGGCAGTGTGAGTGAGGGAAGGTGACGGAGGTGAGGATTGGGCAGTGTGAGTGAGTGAAGGTGACGGAGTTGATGATTGGGCAGTGTGAGTGAGTGAAGGTGACGGAGGTGAGGATTGGGCAGTGTGAGTGAGGGTAGGTGACGGAGGTGAGGATTGGGGAGTGTGAGTGAGTGCAGGTGACCGAGGTGAGGATTGGGCAGTGTGAGTGAGGGAAGGTGACGGAGGTGAGGATTGGGGAGTGTGAGTGAGTGAGGGAAGGTGACGGAGGTGAGGATTGGGGAGTGTGAGTGAGGGATGGTGACGGAGGTGAGGATTGGGAAGTGTGAGTGAGGGAAGGTGACGGAGGTGAGGATTGGGCCGTGTGAGTGAGGGAAGGTGACGGAGGTGAGGAAAGGGCAGTGTGAGTGAGGGAAGGTGACGGAGGTGAGGATTGGGCAGTGTGAGTGAGGGAAGGTGACGGAGGTGAGGATTGGGCAGTGTGAGTGAGGGATGGTGACGGAGGTGAGGATTGGGGAGTGTGAGTGAGGGATGGTGACGGAGGTGAGGATTGGGCAGTGTGAGTGAGTAAAAGTGACGGAGGTGAGGATTGGGCAGTGTGAGTGAGGGAAGGTGACGGAGGTGAGGATTGGGCAGTGTGAGTGAGGGAAGGTGACGTAGGTGAGGATTGGGCAGTGTGAGTGAGGGAAGGTGACGGAGGTGAGGATTGGGCAGTGTGAGTGAGTGAGGGAAGGTGACGGAGGTGAGGATTGGGCAGTGTGAGTGAGGGAAGGTGACGGAGGTGAGGATTGGAGACTGTGAGTGAGGGAATGTGACGGAGGTGAGGATTGGGGAGTGTGAGTGAGTGAGGGAAGGTGACGGAGGTGAGGATTGGGCAGTGTGAGTGAGTGAGGGAAGGTGACGGATGTGAGCATTGGGCAGTGTGAGTGAGTGAAGGTGACGGAGGTGAGGATTGGGCAGTGTGAGTGAGGGAAGGTGACGGAGGTGAGGATAGGAGAGTGTGAGTGAGGGAAGGTGACGGAGGTGAGCATTGGGCAGTGTGAGTGAGGGAAGGTGACGGAGGTGAGGATTGGGCAGTGTGAGTGAGTGAAGGTGACGGAGTTGATGATTGGGCAGTGTGAGTGAGTGAAGGTGACGGAGGTGAGGATTGGGCAGTGTGAGTGAGGGAAGGTGACGGAGGTGAGGATTGGGGAGTGTGAGTGAGTGCAGGTGACCGAGGTGAGGATTGGGCAGTGTGAGTGAGGGAAGGTGACGGAGGTGAGGATTGGGGAGTGTGAGTGAGTGAGGGAAGGTGACGGAGGTGAGGATTGGGGAGTGTGAGTGAGGGATGGTGACGGAGGTGAGGATTGGGAAGTGTGAGTGAGGGAAGGTGACGGAGGTGAGGATTGGGCCGTGTGAGTGAGGGAAGGTGACGGAGGTGAGGAAAGGGCAGTGTGAGTGAGGGAAGGTGACGGAGGTGAGGATTGGGCAGTGTGAGTGAGGGAAGGTGACGGAGGTGAGGATTGGGCAGTGTGAGTGAGGGATGGTGACGGAGGTGAGGATTGGGGAGTGTGAGTGAGGGATGGTGACGGAGGTGAGGATTGGGCAGTGTGAGTGAGGGAAGGTGACGGAGGTGAGGATTGGGCAGTGTGAGTGAGGGAAGGTGACGTAGGTGAGGATTGGGCAGTGTGAGTGAGGGAAGGTGACGGAGGTGAGGATTGGGCAGTGTGAGTGAGTAAAAGTGACGGAGGTGAGGATTGGGCAGTGTGAGTGAGGGAAGGTGACGGAGGTGAGGATTGGGCAGTGTGAGTGAGGGAAGGTGACGGAGGTGAGGATTGGGCAGTGTGAGTGAGGGAATGTGACGGAGGTGAGGATTGGGGAGTGTGAGTGAGTGAGGGAAGGTGACGGAGGTGAGGATTGGGCAGTGTGAGTGAGTGAGGGATGGTGACGGAGGTGAGGATTGGGAAGTGTGAGTGAGGGAAGGTGACGTAGGTGAGGATTGGGCCGTGTGAGTGAGGGAAGGTGACGGAGGTGAGGAAAGGGCAGTGTGAGTGAGGGAAGGTGACGGAGGTGAGGATTGGGGAGTGTGAGTGAGGGAAGGTGACGGAGGTGAGGATTGGGCAGTGTGAGTGAGGGATGGTGACGGAGGTGAGGATTGGGCAGTGTGAGTGAGTGAGGGAAAGTGACGGAGGTGAGGATTGGGCAGTGTGAGTGAGGGAAGGTGACGGAGGTGAGGAATGGGCAGTGTGAGTGAGTGAGGGAAAGTGACGGAGTGAGGATTGGGCAGTGTGAGTGAGGGAAGGTGACGGAGGTGAGGATTGGGCAGTGTGTGTGAGTGAGGGAAGGTGACGGAGGTGAGGATTGGGCAGTGTGAGTGAGTGAGGGAAGGTGACGGAGGTGCGGATTGGGGAGTGTGAGTGAGGTAAGGTGTCTGAGGTGAGGATTCGGCAGTGTGAGTGAGGGAAGGTGACGGAGGTGAGGATTGGGCAGTGTGAGAGAGGGAAGGTGACGGAGGTGAGAATTGGGCAGTGTGAGTGAGGGAGGGTGACGGAGGTGAGGATTGGGGAGTGTGAGTGAGTGAGGGAAGGTGACGGAGGTGAGGATTGGGCAGTGTGAGTGAGTGAAAGTGACGGAGGTGAGGAAAGGGCAGTGTGAGTGAGGGAAGGTGACGGAGGTGAGGATTGGGCAGTGTGAGTGAGGGAAGGTGACGGAGGTGAGAATTGGGCTGTGTGAGTGAGGGAAGGTGATGGAGGTGAGGATTGGGGACTGTGAGAGAAGGAAGGTGACGGAGGTGAGGATTGGGCAGTGTGAGTGAGGGAAGGTGACGGAGGTGAGAATTGGACAGTGCGAGTGAGGGAAGGTGATGGAGGTGAGGATTGGGCAGTGTGAGTGAGTGAGGGAAAGTGACGGAGGTGAGGATTGGGGAGTGTGAGTGTGAGGGAAGGTGACGGAGGTGAGGATTGGGCAGTGTGAGTGAGGGATGGTGACGGAGGTGAGGATTGGGCAGTGTGAGTGAGGGAAGGTGACGGAGGTGAGGATTGGGCAGTGTGAGTGAGGGAAGGTGACGGAGGTGAGGATTGGAGAGTGCGAGTGAGGGAAGGTGATGGAGGTGAGGATTGGGCAGTGTGAGTGAGTGAGGGAAGGTGACGGAGGTGAGGATTGGGGAGTGTGAGTGAGTGAGCGAAGGTGACGGAGGTGAGGATTGGGCAGTGTGAGTGAGTGAGGGAAGGTGACGGACGTGAGGATTGGGCAGTGTGAGTGAGTGAGGGAAGGTGACGGAGGTGAGGATTGGGGAGTGTGAGTGAGGAAAGGTGACGGAGGTGAGGATTGGGGAGTGTGAGTGAGTGCAGGTGACCGAGGTGAGGATTGGGCAGTGTGAGTGAGGGAAGGTGACGGAGGTGAGGATTGGGGAGTGTGAGTGAGTGAGGGAAGGTGACGGAGGTGAGGATTGGGGAGTGTGAGTGAGGGATGGTGACGGAGGTGAGGATTGGGAAGTGTGAGTGAGGGAAGGTGACGGAGGTGAGGATTGGGCCGTGTGAGTGAGGGAAGGTGACGGAGGTGAGGAAAGGGCAGTGTGAGTGAGGGAAGGTGACGGAGGTGAGGATTGGGCAGTGTGAGTGAGGGAAGGTGACGGAGGTGAGGATTGGGCAGTGTGAGTGAGGGATGGTGACGGAGGTGAGGATTGGGGAGTGTGAGTGAGGGATGGTGACGGAGGTGAGGATTGGGCAGTGTGAGTGAGGGAAGGTGACGGAGGTGAGGATTGGGCAGTGTGAGTGAGGGAAGGTGACGTAGGTGAGGATTGGGCAGTGTGAGTGAGGGAAGGTGACGGAGGTGAGGATTGGGCAGTGTGAGTGAGTAAAAGTGACGGAGGTGAGGATTGGGCAGTGTGAGTGAGGGAAGGTGACGGAGGTGAGGATTGGGCAGTGTGAGTGAGGGAAGGTGACGTAGGTGAGGATTGGGCAGTGTGAGTGAGGGAAGGTGACGGAGGTGAGGATTGGGCAGTGTGAGTGAGGGAATGTGACGGAGGTGAGGATTGGGGAGTGTGAGTGAGTGAGGGAAGGTGACGGAGGTGAGGATTGGGCAGTGTGAGTGAGTGAGGGATGGTGACGGAGGTGAGGATTGGGAAGTGTGAGTGAGGGAAGGTGACGTAGGTGAGGATTGGGCCGTGTGAGTGAGGGAAGGTGACGGAGGTGAGGAAAGGGCAGTGTGAGTGAGGGAAGGTGACGGAGGTGAGGATTGGGGAGTGTGAGTGAGGGAAGGTGACGGAGGTGAGGATTGGGCAGTGTGAGTGAGGGATGGTGACGGAGGTGAGGATTGGGCAGTGTGAGTGAGTGAGGGAAAGTGACGGAGGTGAGGATTGGGCAGTGTGAGTGAGGGAAGGTGACGGAGGTGAGGAATGGGCAGTGTGAGTGAGTGAGGGAAAGTGACGGAGTGAGGATTGGGCAGTGTGAGTGAGGGAAGGTGACGGAGGTGAGGATTGGGCAGTGTGTGTGAGTGAGGGAAGGTGACGGAGGTGAGGATTGGGCAGTGTGAGTGAGTGAGGGAAGGTGACGGAGGTGCGGATTGGGGAGTGTGAGTGAGGTAAGGTGTCTGAGGTGAGGATTCGGCAGTGTGAGTGAGGGAAGGTGACGGAGGTGAGGATTGGGCAGTGTGAGAGAGGGAAGGTGACGGAGGTGAGAATTGGGCAGTGTGAGTGAGGGAGGGTGACGGAGGTGAGGATTGGGGAGTGTGAGTGAGTGAGGGAAGGTGACGGAGGTGAGGATTGGGCAGTGTGAGTGAGTGAAAGTGACGGAGGTGAGGAAAGGGCAGTGTGAGTGAGGGAAGGTGACGGAGGTGAGGATTGGGCAGTGTGAGTGAGGGAAGGTGACGGAGGTGAGAATTGGGCTGTGTGAGTGAGGGAAGGTGATGGAGGTGAGGATTGGGGACTGTGAGAGAAGGAAGGTGACGGAGGTGAGGATTGGGCAGTGTGAGTGAGGGAAGGTGACGGAGGTGAGAATTGGACAGTGCGAGTGAGGGAAGGTGATGGAGGTGAGGATTGGGCAGTGTGAGTGAGTGAGGGAAAGTGACGGAGGTGAGGATTGGGGAGTGTGAGTGTGAGGGAAGGTGACGGAGGTGAGGATTGGGCAGTGTGAGTGAGGGATGGTGACGGAGGTGAGGATTGGGCAGTGTGAGTGAGGGAAGGTGACGGAGGTGAGGATTGGGCAGTGTGAGTGAGGGAAGGTGACGGAGGTGAGGATTGGAGAGTGCGAGTGAGGGAAGGTGATGGAGGTGAGGATTGGGCAGTGTGAGTGAGTGAGGGAAGGTGACGGAGGTGAGGATTGGGGAGTGTGAGTGAGTGAGCGAAGGTGACGGAGGTGAGGATTGGGCAGTGTGAGTGAGTGAGGGAAGGTGACGGACGTGAGGATTGGGCAGTGTGAGTGAGTGAGGGAAGGTGACGGAGGTGAGGATTGGGGAGTGTGAGTGAGGAAAGGAGACGGAGGTGAGGATTTGGGAGTGTGAGTGAGGGAGGGAAGGTGACGGAGGGGAGGATTGGGGAGTGTGAGTGAGGGAAGGTGACGGAGGAGAGGATTGGGCAGTGTGAGTGAGGGAAGATGACGGAGGTGAGAATTGGGCAGTGTGAGAGAAGGAAGGTGACGGAGGTGAGGATTGGGGAGTGTGAGTGAGGGAAGGTGACGGAGGTGAGGATTGGGCAGTGTGAGTGAGGGAGGGTGACGGAGGTGAGGATTGGGGAGTGTGAGTGAGTGAGGGAAGGTGACGGAGGTGAGGATTGGGCAGTGTGAGTGAGTGAGGGAAGGTGACGGAGGTGAGGATTGGGCAGTGTGAGTGAGTGAGGGAAGGTGACGGAGGTGAGGATTGGGCAGTGTGTGTGAGTGAGGGAAGGTGACGGAGGTGAGGATTGGGGAGTGTGAGTGAGGGAAGGTGACGGAGGTGAGGATTGGACAGTGTGAGTGAGGGAAGGTGACGGAGGTGAGGATTGGGGAGTGTGAGTGAGGGAAGGTGACGGAGGTGAGGATTGGGCAGTGTGAGTGAGTGAGGGAAGGTGACGGAGGTGAGGATTGGGCAGTGTGAGTGAGGGAAGGTGACGGAGGTGAGGATGGGGAAGTGTGAGGGAAGGTGATGGAGGTGAGAATTGGGCAGTGTGAGTGAGTGAAAGTGACGGAGGTGAGGAAAGGGCAGTGTGAGTGAGGGAAGGTGACGGAGGTGAGGATTGGGCAGTGTGAGTGAGGGAAGGTAACGGAGGTGAGGATTGCGGAGTGTGAGTGAGGGATGGTGACGGAGGTGAGGATTGGGCAGTGTGAGTGAGTGAGTGAAGGTGACGGAGGTGAGGATTGGGGAGTGTGAGTGAGTGAGGGAAGGTGACGGAGGTGAGGATTGGGCAGTGTGAGTGAGTGAGGGAAGGTGACGGAGGTGAGGATTGGGGGGTGTGAGTGAGGGAAGGTGACGGAGGTGAGGATTGGGCAGTCTGATTGAGTGAGGGAAGGTGACGGAGGTGAGGATTGGGCAGTGTGAGTGAGTGAGGGAAGGTGACGGAGGTGAGGATTGGGGAGTGTGAGTGAGGAAAGGAGACGGAGGTGAGGATTTGGGAGTGTGAGTGAGTGAGGGAAGGTGACGGAGGTGAGGATTGGGGAGTGTGAGTGAGGTAAGGTGACGGAGGAGAGGATTGTGCAGTGTGAGTGAGGGAAGGTGACGGAGGTGAGGATTGGGCAGTGTGAGTGAGTGAGGGAAGGTGACGGAGGGGAGGATTGAGGAATGTGAGTGAGGTAAGGTGACGGAGGTGAGGATTGGGCAGTGTGAGAGAGGGAAGGTGACGGAGGTGAGAATTGGGCAGTGTGAGAGAGGGAAGGTGACGGAGGTGAGGATTGGGTAGTGTGAGTGAGGGAAGGTGACGGAGGTGAGGATTGGGCAGTGTGAGTGAGGGAAGGTGACGGAGGTGAGAATTGGGCAGTGTGAGAGAGGGAAGGTGACGGAGGTGAGGATTGGGTAGTGTGAGTGAGGGAAGGTGACGGAGGTGAGGATTGGGCAATGTGAGTGAGGGAAGGTGACGGAGGTGAGGATTGGGGAGTGTGAGTGAGGGAAGGTGACGGAGGTGAGGATTGGGCAGTGTGAGTGAGTGAGGGAAGGTGACGGAGGTGAGGATTGGGGAGTGTGAGTGAGGGAAGGTGACGGAGGTGAGGATTGGGCAGTGTGAGTGAGTGAGGGAAGGTGACGGAGGTGAGGATTGGGCAGTGTGAGTGAGTGAAGGTGACGGAGGTGATGATTGGGGAGTGTGAGTGAGGGAAGGTGACGGAGGTGAGGATTGGGGTGTGTGAGTGAGTGAGGGAAGGTGACGGAGGTGAGGATTGGGCAGTGTGATTGAGGGAAGGTGACGGAGGTGAGGATTGGGCAGTGTGAGTGAGGGAAGGTGACGGAGGTGAGGATTGGGGAGTGTGAGTGAGTGAGGGAAGGTGACGGAGGTGAGGATTGGGCAGTGTGAGTGAGGAAGGTGACGGAGGTGAGGATTGGGGAGTGAGTGAGTGAGGGAAGCTGACGGAGGTGAGGATTGGGCAGTGTGATTGAGGGAAGGTGACGGAGGTGAGGATTGGGCAGTGTGAGTGGAGGAAGGTGACGGAGGTGAGGATTGGGGTGTGTGAGTGAGTGAGGGAAGGTGACGGAGGTGAGGATTGGGCAGTGTGATTGAGGGAAGGTGACGGAGGTGAGGATTGGGCAGTGCGAGTGAGGAAAGGTGACGGAGGTGAGGATTGGGGCGTGTGAGTGAGGGAAGGTGACGGAGGTGAGGATTGGGGAGTGTGAGTGAGTGAGGGAAGGTGACGGAGGTGAGGATTGGGCAGTGTGAGTGAGTGAGGGAAGGTGACGGAGGTGAGGATTGGCGAGTGTGAGTGAGGGAAGGTGACGGAGGTGAGGATTGGGCTGTGTGAGTGAGTGAGGGAAGGTGACAGAGGTGAGGATTGGGCAGTGTGAGTGAGGGAAGGTGACGGAGGTGAGGATTGGGGAGTGTGAGTGAGTGAAGATGACGGAGGTGAGGATTGGGCAGTGTGAGTGAGGGAAGGTGACGGAGGTGAGGATTGGGCAGTGTGAGTGAGTGAAGGTGACGGAGGTGAGGGTTGGTTAGTGTGAGTGAGGGAAGGTGACGTAGATGAGGATTGGGCAGTGTGAGTGAGTGAAGGTGACGGAGGTGAGGGTTGGTTAGTGTGAGTGAGGGAAGGTGACGTAGGTGAGGATTGGGCAGTGTGAGTGAGGGAAGGTGACGGAGGTGAGGATTGTGCAGTGTGAGTGAGTGAGGGAAGGTGTCGGAGGTGAGGATTGGGCAGTGTGAGTGAGGGAAGGTGACGGAGGTGAGGATTGGGCAGTGTGAGTGAGGGAAGGTGACGGAGGTGAGGATTGGGGAGTGTGAGTGAGTGAAGATGACGGAGGTGAGGATTGGGGAGTGTGAGTGAGGGAAGGTGACGGAGGTGAGGATTGGGGAGTGTGAGTGAGGGAAGGTGACAGAGGTGAGGATTGGGCAGTGTGAGTGAGGGAAGGTGACGGAGGTGAGGATTGGGCAGTGTGAGTGAGTGAAGGTGACGGAGGTGAGGATTGGGCAGTGTGAGTGAGGGAAGGTGACGGAGGTGAGCATTGGGCAGTGTGAGTGAGTGAAGGTGACGGAGGTGAGGATTGGGCAGTGTGAGTGAGGGAAGGTGACGGAGGTGAGGATAGGAGAGTGTGAGTGAGGGAAGGTGACGGAGGTGAGCATTGGGCAGTGTGAGTGAGTGAAGGTGACGGAGGTGAGGATAGGAGAGTGTGAGTGAGGGAAGGTGACGGAGGTGAGCATTGGGCAGTGTGAGTGAGGGAAGGTGACGGAGGTGAGGATTGGGCAGTGTGAGTGAGGGAAGGTGACGGAGGTGAGGATTGGGCAGTGTGAGTGAGTGAAGGTGACGGAGTTGATGATTGGGCAGTGTGAGTGAGTGAAGGTGACGGAGGTGAGGATTGGGCAGTGTGAGTGAGGGAAGGTGACGGAGGTGAGGATTGGGGAGTGTGAGTGAGTGCAGGTGACCGAGGTGAGGATTGGGCAGTGTGAGTGAGGGAAGGTGACGGAGGTGAGGATTGGGCAGTGTGAGTGAGTGAAGGTGACGGAGGTGAGGATTGGGGAGTGTGAGTGAGTGAATGTGACGGAGGTGAGGATTGGGGAGTGTGAGTGAGTGAGGGAAGGTGACGGAGGTGAGGATTGGGGAGTGTGAGTGAGGGATGGTGACGGAGGTGAGGATTGGGAAGTGTGAGTGAGGGAAGGTGACGGAGGTGAGGATTGGGCCGTGTGAGTGAGGGAAGGTGACGGAGGTGAGGAAAGGGCAGTGTGAGTGAGGGAAGGTGACGGAGGTGAGGATTGGGCAGTGTGAGTGAGGGAAGGTGACGGAGGTGAGGATTGGGCAGTGTGAGTGAGGGAGGGTGACGGAGGTGAGGATTGGGCAGTGTGAGTGAGGGAAGGTGACGGAGGTGAGGATTGGGCAGTGTGAGTGAGGGAAGGTGACGGAGGTGAGGATTGGGCAGTGTGAGTGAGGGATGGTGACGGAGGTGAGGATTGGGCAGTGTGAGTGAGGGAAGGTGACGGAGGTGAGGATTGGGCAGTGTGAGTGAGTGAGGGAAGGTGACGGAGGTGAGGATTGGGCAGTGTGAGTGAGGGAAGGTGACGGAGGTGAGGATTGGAGACTGTGAGTGAGGGAATGTGACGGAGGTGAGGATTGGGGAGTGTGAGTGAGTGAGGGAAGGTGACGGAGGTGAGGATTGGGGAGTGTGAGTGAGGGATGGTGACGGAGGTGAGGATTGGGAAGTGTGAGTGAGGGAAGGTGACGGAGGTGAGGATTGGGCCGTGTGAGTGAGGGAAGGTGACGGAGGTGAGGAAAGGGCAGTGTGAGTGAGGGAAGGTGACGGAGGTGAGGATTGGGGAGTGTGAGTGAGGGAAGGTGACGGAGGTGAGGATTGGGCAGTGTGAGTGAGGGATGGTGACGGAGGTGAGGATTGGGGAGTGTGAGTGAGGGAAGGTGACGGAGGTGAGGATTGGGCAGTGTGAGTGAGGGAAGGTGACGGAGGTGAGGATTGGGCAGTGTGAGTGAGTGAGGGAAAGTGACGGAGTGAGGATTGGGGAGTGTGAGTGAGGGAAGGTGACGGAGGTGCGGATTGGGGAGTGTGAGTGAGGTAAGGTGTCTGAGGTGAGGATTCGGCAGTGTGAGTGAGGGAGGGTGACGGAGGTGAGGATTGGGGAGTGTGAGTGAGTGAGGGAAGGTGACGGAGGTGAGGATTGGGCAGTGTGAGTGAGTGAAAGTGACGGAGGTGAGAATTGGACAGTGCGAGTGAGGGAAGGTGATGGAGGTGAGGATTGGGCAGTGTGAGTGAGGGAAGGTGACGGAGGTGAGGATTGGGCAGTGCGAGTGAGGGAAGGTGATGGAGGTGAGGATTGGGCAGTGTGAGTGAGGGAAGGTGACGGAGGTGAGGATTGGGCAGTGTGAGTGAGGGATGGTGACGGAGGTGAGGATTGGGCAGTGTGAGTGAGGGAAGGTGACGGAGGTGAGGATTGGGCAGTGTGAGTGAGGGAAGGTGACGGAGGTGAGGATTGGAGAGTGCGAGTGAGGGAAGGTGACGGAGGTGAGGATTGGGCAGTGTGAGTGAGGGAAGGTGACGGAGGTGAGGATTGGGCAGTGTGAGTGAGTGAAGGTGACGGAGGTGAGGGTTGGTTAGTGTGAGTGAGGGAAGGTGACGTAGATGAGGATTGGGCAGTGTGAGTGAGTGAAGGTGACGGAGGTGAGGGTTGGTTAGTGTGAGTGAGGGAAGGTGACGTAGGTGAGGATTGGGCAGTGTGAGTGAGGGAAGGTGACGGAGGTGAGGATTGTGCAGTGTGAGTGAGTGAGGGAAGGTGTCGGAGGTGAGGATTGGGCAGTGTGAGTGAGGGAAGGTGACGGAGGTGAGGATTGGGCAGTGTGAGTGAGGGAAGGTGACGGAGGTGAGGATTGGGGAGTGTGAGTGAGTGAAGATGACGGAGGTGAGGATTGGGGAGTGTGAGTGAGGGAAGGTGACGGAGGTGAGGATTGGGGAGTGTGAGTGAGGGAAGGTGACGGAGGTGAGGATTGGGCAGTGTGAGTGAGGGAAGGTGACGGAGGTGAGGATTGGGCAGTGTGAGTGAGTGAAGGTGACGGAGGTGAGGATTGGGCAGTGTGAGTGAGGGAAGGTGACGGAGGTGAGCATTGGGCAGTGTGAGTGAGTGAAGGTGACGGAGGTGAGGATTGGGCAGTGTGAGTGAGGGAAGGTGACGGAGGTGAGGATAGGAGAGTGTGAGTGAGGGAAGGTGACGGAGGTGAGCATTGGGCAGTGTGAGTGAGTGAAGGTGACGGAGGTGAGGATAGGAGAGTGTGAGTGAGGGAAGGTGACGGAGGTGAGCATTGGGCAGTGTGAGTGAGGGAAGGTGACGGAGGTGAGGATTGGGCAGTGTGAGTGAGGGAAGGTGACGGAGGTGAGGATTGGGCAGTGTGAGTGAGTGAAGGTGACGGAGTTGATGATTGGGCAGTGTGAGTGAGTGAAGGTGACGGAGGTGAGGATTGGGCAGTGTGAGTGAGGGAAGGTGACGGAGGTGAGGATTGGGGAGTGTGAGTGAGTGCAGGTGACCGAGGTGAGGATTGGGCAGTGTGAGTGAGGGAAGGTGACGGAGGTGAGGATTGGGCAGTGTGAGTGAGTGAAGGTGACGGAGGTGAGGATTGGGGAGTGTGAGTGAGTGAATGTGACGGAGGTGAGGATTGGGGAGTGTGAGTGAGTGAGGGAAGGTGACGGAGGTGAGGATTGGGGAGTGTGAGTGAGGGATGGTGACGGAGGTGAGGATTGGGAAGTGTGAGTGAGGGAAGGTGACGGAGGTGAGGATTGGGCCGTGTGAGTGAGGGAAGGTGACGGAGGTGAGGAAAGGGCAGTGTGAGTGAGGGAAGGTGACGGAGGTGAGGATTGGGCAGTGTGAGTGAGGGAAGGTGACGGAGGTGAGGATTGGGCAGTGTGAGTGAGGGAGGGTGACGGAGGTGAGGATTGGGCAGTGTGAGTGAGGGAAGGTGACGGAGGTGAGGATTGGGCAGTGTGAGTGAGGGAAGGTGACGGAGGTGAGGATTGGGCAGTGTGAGTGAGGGATGGTGACGGAGGTGAGGATTGGGGAGTGTGAGTGAGGGATGGTGACGGAGGTGAGGATTGGGCAGTGTGAGTGAGGGAAGGTGACGGAGGTGAGGATTGGGCAGTGTGAGTGAGTGAGGGAAGGTGACGGAGGTGAGGATTGGGCAGTGTGAGTGAGGGAAGGTGACGGAGGTGAGGATTGGAGACTGTGAGTGAGGGAATGTGACGGAGGTGAGGATTGGGGAGTGTGAGTGAGTGAGGGAAGGTGACGGAGGTGAGGATTGGGGAGTGTGAGTGAGGGATGGTGACGGAGGTGAGGATTGGGAAGTGTGAGTGAGGGAAGGTGACGGAGGTGAGGATTGGGCCGTGTGAGTGAGGGAAGGTGACGGAGGTGAGGAAAGGGCAGTGTGAGTGAGGGAAGGTGACGGAGGTGAGGATTGGGGAGTGTGAGTGAGGGAAGGTGACGGAGGTGAGGATTGGGCAGTGTGAGTGAGGGATGGTGACGGAGGTGAGGATTGGGGAGTGTGAGTGAGGGAAGGTGACGGAGGTGAGGATTGGGCAGTGTGAGTGAGGGAAGGTGACGGAGGTGAGGATTGGGCAGTGTGAGTGAGTGAGGGAAAGTGACGGAGTGAGGATTGGGGAGTGTGAGTGAGGGAAGGTGACGGAGGTGCGGATTGGGGAGTGTGAGTGAGGTAAGGTGTCTGAGGTGAGGATTCGGCAGTGTGAGTGAGGGAGGGTGACGGAGGTGAGGATTGGGGAGTGTGAGTGAGTGAGGGAAGGTGACGGAGGTGAGGATTGGGCAGTGTGAGTGAGTGAAAGTGACGGAGGTGAGAATTGGACAGTGCGAGTGAGGGAAGGTGATGGAGGTGAGGATTGGGCAGTGTGAGTGAGGGAAGGTGACGGAGGTGAGGATTGGGCAGTGCGAGTGAGGGAAGGTGACGGAGGTGAGGATTGGGCAGTGTGAGTGAGGGAAGGTGACGGAGGTGAGGATTGGGCAGTGTGAGTGAGGGATGGTGACGGAGGTGAGGATTGGGCAGTGTGAGTGAGGGAAGGTGACGGAGGTGAGGATTGGGCAGTGTGAGTGAGGGAAGGTGACGGAGGTGAGGATTGGAGAGTGCGAGTGAGGGAAGGTGACGGAGGTGAGGATTGGGCAGTGTGAGTGAGTGAGGGAAGGTGACGGAGGTGAGGATTGGGGAGTGTGAGTGAGTGAGCGAAGGTGACGGAGGTGAGGATTGGGCAGTGTGAGTGAGTGAGGGAAGGTGACGGACGTGAGGATTGGGCAGTGTGAGTGAGTGAGGGAAGGTGACGGAGGTGAGGATTGGGGAGTGTGAGTGAGGAAAGGAGACGGAGGTGAGGATTTGGGAGTGTGAGTGAGGGAGGGAAGGTGACGGAGGGGAGGATTGGGGAGTGTGAGTGAGGGAAGGTGACGGAGGAGAGGATTGGGCAGTGTGAGTGAGGGAAGATGACGGAGGTGAGAATTGGGCAGTGTGAGTGAGGGAAGGTGACGGAGGTGAGGATTGGGCAGTATGAGTGAGGGAGGGTGACGGAGGTGAGGATTGGGGAGTGTGAGTGAGTGAGGGAAGGTGACGGAGGTGAGGATTGGGCAGTGTGAGTGAGTGAGGGAAGGTGACGGAGGTGAGGATGGGGGAGTGTGAGGGAAGGTGACGGAGCTGAGAATTGGGCAGTGAGAGTGAGGGAAGGTGACGGAGGTGAGGATTGGGCAGTGTGAGTGAGGGAAGGTGACGGAGGTGAGGATTGGGCAGTGTGAGTGAGGGAGGGTGACGGAGGTGAAGATTGGGGAGTGTGAGTGAGTGAGGGAAGGTGACGGAGGTGAGGATTGGGCAGTGTGAGTGAGGGAAGGTGACGGAGGTGAGGATGGGGAAGTGTGAGGGAAGGTGACGGAGGTGAGGATTGGGCAGTGTGAGTGAGTGAAAGTGACGGAGGTGAGGAAAGGGCAGTGTGAGTGAGGGAAGGTGACGGAGGTGAGGATTGGGCAGTGTGAGTGAGGGAAGGTAACGGAGGTGAGGATTGCAGAGTGTGAGTGAGGGATGGTGACGGAGGTGAGGATTGGGCAGTGTGAGTGAGTGAGTGAAGGTGACGGAGGTGAGGATTAGGGAGTGTGAGTGAGTGAGGGAAGGTGACGGAGGTGAGGATTGGGCAGTGTGAGTGAGTGAGGGAAGGTGACGGAGGTGAGGATTGGGGGGTGTGAGTGAGGGAAGGTGACGGAGGTGAGGATTGGGCAGTCTGATTGAGTGAGGGAAGGTGACGGAGGTGAGGATTGGGCAGTGTGAGTGAGTGAGGGAAGGTGACGGAGGTGAGGATTGGGGAGTGTGAGTGAGGAAAGGAGACGGAGGTGAGGATTTGGGAGTGTGAGTGAGTGAGGGAAGGTGACGGAGGTGAGGATTGGGGAGTGTGAGTGAGGTAAGGTGACGGAGGAGAGGATTGTGCAGTGTGAGTGAGGGAAGGTGCCGGAGGTGAGGATTTGGGAGTGTGAGTGAGTGAGGGAAGGTGACGGAGGGGAGGATTGAGGAATGTGAGTGAGGTAAGGTGACGGAGGTGAGGATTGGGCAGTGTGAGAGAGGGAAGGTGACGGAGGTGAGAATTGGGCAGTGTGAGAGAGGGAAGGTGACGGAGGTGAGGATTGGGTAGTGTGAGTGAGGGAAGGTGACGGAGGTGAGGATTGGGCAGTGTGAGTGAGGGAAGGTGACGGAGGTGAGAATTGGGCAGTGTGAGAGAGGGAAGGTGACGGAGGTGAGGATTGGGTAGTGTGAGTGAGGGAAGGTGACGGAGGTGAGGATTGGGCAGTGTGAGTGAGGGAAGGTGACGGAGGTGAGGATTGGGCAGTGTGAGTGAGGGATGGTGACGGAGGTGAGGATTGGGGAGTGTGAGTGAGGGAAGGTGACGGAGGTGAGGATTGGGCAGTGTGAGTGAGTGAGGGAAGGTGACGGAGGTGAGGATTGGGCAGTGTGAGTGAGTGAGGGACGGTGACGGAGGGGAGGATTGGGGAGTGTGAGTGAGGGAAGGTGACGGAGTTGAGGATTGGGCAGTGTGAGTGAGGGAAGGTGACGGAGGTGAAGATTGGGCAGTGTGAGTGAGGGAAGGTGACGGAGGTGAGGATTGGGCAGTGTGAGTGAGTGAGGGAAGGTGACGGAGGTGAGGACTGGGCAGTGTGAGTGAGGGAAGGTGACGGAGGTGAGGATTGGGGACTGTGAGTGAGGGAAGGTGACGGAGGTCAGGATTGGGGAGTGTGAGTGAGGGAAGGTGACGGAGGTGAGGATTGGGCAGTGTGAGTGAGTGAAGGTGGCGGAGGTGAGGATTGTGGACTGTGAGTGAGGGAAGGTGACGGAGGTCAGGATTGGGGAGTGTGAGTGAGTGAGGGAAGGTGACGGAGGTGAGGATTGGGCAGTGTTAAGGAGGGAAGGTGACGGAGGTGAGGAAAGGGCAGTGTGAGTGAGGGAAGGTGACGGATGTGAGGATTGGGGAGTGTGAGTGACGGATGGTGACGGAGGTGAGGATTGGGCAGTGTGAGTGAGGGAAGGTGACGGATGTGAGGATTGGGGAGTGTGAGTGAGTGAGGGAAGGTGACGGAAGTGAGGATTGGGGAGTGTGAGTGAGTGAAGATGACGGAGGTGAGGATTAGGCAGTGTGAGTGAGGGAAGGTAACGGAGGTGAGGATTGGGCAGTGTGAGTGAGGCAAGGTGCCGGAGGTGAGGATTGGGCAGTGTGAGTGAGTGAGGGAAGGTGACGGAGGTGAGGATTGGGGAGTGTGAGTGAGGGAAGATGACGGAGGTGAGGATAGGGGAGTGTGAATCAGGGAAGGTGACGGAGGTGAGGATTGGGGAGTGTGAGTGAGGGAAGGTGACGGAGGTGAGGATTGGGCCGTGTGAGTGAGGGAAGGTGACGGAGGTGAGGATTGGGCAGTGTGAGTGAGTGAGGGAAGGTGACGGAGGTGAGGAAAGGGCAGTGTGAGTGAGGGAAGGTGACGGAGGTTAGGATAGGGGAGTGTGAATCAGGGAAGGTGACGGAGGTGAGGATTGGGCCGTGTGAGTGAGGGAAGGTGACGGAGGTGAGGATTGGGGAGTGTGAATGAGGGATGGTGACGGAGGTGAGGATTGGGCAGTGTGAGTGAGGGAAGGTGACGGAGGTGAGGATTGGGGAGGGTGAGTGAGGGAAGGTGACGGAGGTGAGGATAGGGGAGTGTGAGTGAGGGAAGGTGACGGAGGTGAGAATTGGGCAGTGTGAGTGAGTGAAGGTGACCGAGGTGCGGAATGGGCAGTGTGAGTGAGGGAAGGTGACGGAGGTGAGGATTGGGGAGTGTGAGTGAGGGAAGGTGACGGAGGTGAGGATTGGGCAGTGTGAGTGAGGGAAGGTGACCGAGGTGCGGAATGGGCAGTGTGAGTGAGTGAAGTTGACGGAGGTGAGGATTGGGGAGTGTGAGTGAGGGAAGGTGACGGAGGTGAGGATTGGGGAGTGTGAGTGAGTGAAGTTGACGGAGGTGAGGATTGGGCAGTGTGAGTGAGGGAAGTTGACGGAGGTGAGGATTGGGCAGTGTGAGTGAGGGAAGGTGACGGAGGTGAGGATTGGAGAGTGTGAGTGAGGGAAGGTGACGGAGGTGAGGATTGGGCAGTGTGAGTGAGTGAGGGAAGGTGACGGAGGTGAGGATTGGGGAGTGTGAGTGAGGGAAGGTGACGGACGTGAGGATTGGGGAGTGAGAGTGAGGGAAGGTGACGGAGGTGAGGATTGGGGAGTGTGAGTGAGTGAGGGAAGGTGACGGAGGTGAGGATTGGGCAGTGTGAGAGAGGGAAGGTGACGGAGGTGAGGATAGGGGAGTGTGAGTGAGGGAAGGTGACGGAGGTGAGGATTCGGCAGTGTGAGTGAGTGAAGGTGACGGAGGTGAGGATTGGGCAGTGTGAGTGAGGGAAGGTGACGGAGGTGAGGATTGGGGAGTGAGTGAGTGAGTGAGGGAAGGTGACGGAGGTGAGGATTGGGCAGTGTGAGTGAGGGAAGGTGACGGAGGTGAGGATTGGGGAGTGAGTGAGTGAGTGAGGGAAGGTGACGGAGGTGAGGATTGGGCAGTGTGAGTGAGGGAAGGTGACGGAGGTGAGGATTGGGGAGTGTGAGGGAAGGTGACGGAGGTGAGAATTGGGCAGTGTGAGTGAGGGAAGGTGACGGAGGTGAGGATTGGGCATTGAGAGTGAGGGAAGGTGAGGATTGGGGAGTGTGAGTGTGGGATGGTGACGGAGGTGAGGATTGGGCAGTGTGTGTGAGTGAGGGAAGGTGACGGAGGTGAGGATTGGGCTGTGTGAGTGAGTGAGGGAAGGTGACGGAGGTGAGGATTGGGGAGTGTGAGTGAGGGAAGGTGACGGAGGTGAGGATTGGGGAGTGTGATTGAGTGAAGATGACGGAGGTGAGGATTGGGCAGTGTGAGTGAGTGAGGGAAAGTGACGGAGGTGAGGATTGGGGAGTGAGTGAGGGAAGGTGACGGAGGTGAGGATTGGGGAGTGAGTGAGGAAGGTGACGGAGGTGAGGATTGGGCAGTGTGAGTGAGTGAGGGAAGGTGACGGAGGTGAGGATTGGGGAGTGAGTGAGGGAAGGTGACGGAGGTGAGGATTGGGGAGTGAGTGAGGGAAGGTGACGGAGGTGAGGATTGGGCAGTGTGAGTGAGTGAGGGAAGGTGACGGAGGTGAGGATTGGGGAGTGTGAGTGAGGGAAGGTGTCTGAGGTGAGGATTCGGCAGTGTGAGTGAGGGAAGGTGACGGAGGTGAGGATTGGGGAGTGTGAGTGAGGGAAGGTGACGGAGGTGGGGATTGGGCAGTGTGAGTGAGGGAAGGTGACGGAGGTGAGGATTGGGCAGTGTGAGTGAGGGAAGGTGTCTGAGGTGAGGATTCGGCAGTGTGAGTGAGGGAAGGTGACGGAGGTGAGGATTGGGGAGTGTGAGTGAGGGAAGGTGTCTGAGGTGAGGATTCGGCAGTGTGAGTGAGGGAAGGTGACGGAGGTGAGGATTGGGGAGTGTGAGTGGGGAAGGTGACGGAGGTGAGGATTGGGGAGTGTGAGTGAGGGAAGGTGTCTGAGGTGAGGATTCGGCAGTGTGAGTGAGGGAAGGTGACGGAGGTGAGGATTGGAGAGTGTGAGTGAGGGAAGGTGACGGAGGTGAGGATTGGGGAGTGTGAGTGAGGGAGGGTGACGGAGGTGAGGATTGGGCAGTGTGAGTGAGTGAGGGAAGGTGACGGAGTTGGGGATTGGGCAGTGTGAGTGAGGGAAGGTGACGGAGGTGAGAATTGGGCAGTGTGAGTGAGGGAAGGTGACGGAGGTGAGGATTGGGCAGTGTGAGTGAGGGAAGGTGACGGAGGTGAGGATTGGGCAGTGTGAGTGAGTGAAGGTGACGGAGGTGAGGACTGGGGAGTGAGTGAGTGAGGGAAGGTGACGGAGGTGAGGATTGGGGAGTGTGAGTGAGGGATGGTGACGGAGGTGAAGATTGGGGAGTGTGAGTGAGGGAAGGTGACGGAGGTGAGGATTGGGCAGTGTGAGTGAGTGAAGGTGACGGAGGTGATGATTGGGGATTGTGAGTGAGGGAAGGTGACGGAGGTGAGGATTGGGCAGTGTGAGTGAGTGAAGGTGACGGAGGTGAGGATTGGGCAGTGTGAGTGAGTGAGGGAAGGTGACGGAGGTGAGGATTGGGCAGTGTGATTGAGGGAAGGTGACGGAGGTGAGGATTGGGCAGTGTGAGTGAGGGAAGGTGACGGAGGTGAGGATTGGGGTGTGTGAGTGAGTGAGGGAAGGTGACGGAGGTGAGGATTGGGCAGTGTGATTGAGGGAAGGTGACGGAGGTGAGGATTGGGCAGTGCGAGTGAGGAAAGGTGACGGAGGTGAGGATTGGGGTGTGTGAGTGAGGGAAGGTGACGGAGGTGAGGATTGGGGAGTGTGAGTGAGTGAGGGAAGGTGACGGAGGTGAGGATTGGGCAGTGTGAGTGAGTGAGGGAAGGTGACGGAGGTGAGGATTGGGGAGTGTGAGTGAGGGAAGGTGACGGAGGTGAGGATTGGGCAGTGTGAGTGAGGGAAGGTGACGGAGGTGAGGATTGGAGAGTGTGAGTGAGGGAAGTTGACGGAGGTGAGGATTGGGCAGTGTGAGTGAGTGAGGGAAGGTGACGGAGGTGAGGATTGGGGAGTGTGAGTGAGGGAAGGTGACGGACGTGAGGATTGGGGAGTGAGAGTGAGGGAAGGTGACGGAGGTGAGGATTGGGGAGTGTGAGTGAGTGAGGGAAGGTGACGGAGGTGAGGATTGGGCAGTGTGAGAGAGGGAAGGTGACGGAGGTGAGGATAGGGGAGTGTGAGTGAGGGAAGGTGACGGAGGTGAGGATTCGGCAGTGTGAGTGAGTGAAGGTGACGGAGGTGAGGATTGGGCAGTGTGAGTGAGGGAAGGTGACGGAGGTGAGGATTGGGGAGTGTGAGGGAAGGTGACGGAGGTGAGGATTGGGGAGTGAGTGAGTGAGGGAAGGTGACGGAGGTGAGGATTGGGCAGTGTGAGTGAGGGAAGGTGACGGAGGTGAGGATTGGGCATTGAGAGTGAGGGAAGGTGAGGATTGGGGAGTGTGAGTGAGGGATGGTGACGGAGGTGAGGATTGGGCAGTGTGTGTGAGTGAGGGAAGGTGACGGAGGTGAGGATTGGGCTGTGTGAGTGAGTGAGGGAAGGTGACGGAGGTGAGGATTGGGGAGTGTGAGTGAGGGAAGGTGACGGACGTGAGGATTGGGGAGTGTGATTGAGTGAAGATGACGGAGGTGAGGATTGGGCAGTGTGAGTGAGTGAGGGAAAGTGACGGAGGTGAGGATTGGGGAGTGAGTGAGGGAAGGTGACGGAGGTGAGGATTGGGGAGTGAGTGAGGAAGGTGACGGAGGTGAGGATTGGGCAGTGTGAGTGAGTGAGGGAAGGTGACGGAGGTGAGGATTGGGGAGTGAGTGGGGGAAGGTGACGGAGGTGAGGATTGGGGAGTGAGTGAGGGAAGGTGACGGAGGTGAGGATTGGGCAGTGTGAGTGAGTGAGGGAAGGTGACGGAGGTGAGGATTGGGGAGTGTGAGTGAGGGAAGGTGTCTGAGGTGAGGATTCGGCAGTGTGAGTGAGGGAAGGTGACGGAGGTGAGGATTGGGGAGTGTGAGTGAGGGAAGGTGACGGAGGTGGGGATTGGGCAGTGTGAGTGAGGGAAGGTGACGGAGGTGAGGATTGGGCAGTGTGAGTGAGGGAAGGTGTCTGAGGTGAGGATTCGGCAGTGTGAGTGAGGGAAGGTGACGGAGGTGAGGATTGGGGAGTGTGAGTGAGGGAAGGTGTCTGAGGTGAGGATTCGGCAGTGTGAGTGAGGGAAGGTGACGGAGGTGAGGATTGGGGAGTGTGAGTGGGGAAGGTGACGGAGGTGAGGATTGGGGAGTGTGAGTGAGGGAAGGTGTCTGAGGTGAGGATTCGGCAGTGTGAGTGAGGGAAGGTGACGGAGGTGAGGATTGGGCAGTGTGAGTGAGTGAGGGAAGGTGACGGAGGTGAGGATTGGGGAGTGTGAGTGAGGGAAGGTGACGGAGGTGAGGATTGGGCAGTGTGAGTGAGGGAAGGTGACGGAGGTGAGGATTGGAGAGTGTGAGTGAGGGAAGGTGACGGAGGTGAGGATTGGGCAGTGTGAGTGAGTGAGGGAAGGTGACGGAGGCGAGGATTGGGGAGTGTGAGTGAGAGAAGGTGACGGACGTGAGGATTGGGGAGTGAGAGTGAGGGAAGGTGACGGAGGTGAGGATTGGGGAGTGTGAGTGAGTGAGGGAAGGTGACGGAGGTGAGGATTGGGCAGTGTGAGAGAGGGAAGGTGACGGAGGTGAGGATAGGGGAGTGTGAGTGAGGGAAGGTGACGGAGGTGAGGATTCGGCAGTGTGAGTGAGTGAAGGTGACGGAGGTGAGGATTGGGCAGTGTGAGTGAGGGAAGGTGACGGAGGTGAGGATTGGGGAGTGAGTGAGTGAGTGAGGGAAGGTGACGGAGGTGAGGATTGGGCAGTGTGAGTGAGGGAAGGTGACGGAGGTGAGGATTGGGGAGTGAGTGAGTGAGTGAGGGAAGGTGACGGAGGTGAGGATTGGGCAGTGTGAGTGAGGGAAGGTGACGGAGGTGAGGATTGGGGAGTGTGAGGGAAGGTGACGGAGGTGAGAATTGGGCAGTGTGAGTGAGGGAAGGTGACGGAGGTGAGGATTGGGCATTGAGAGTGAGGGAAGGTGAGGATTGGGGAGTGTGAGTGAGGGATGGTGACGGAGGTGAGGATTGGGCAGTGTGTGTGAGTGAGGGAAGGTGACGGAGGTGAGGATTGGGGAGTGTGAGTGAGTGAGGGAAGGTGACGGAGGTGAGGATTGGGGAGTGTGAGTGAGGGAAGGTGACGGACGTGAGGATTGGGGAGTGTGATTGAGTGAAGATGACGGAGGTGAGGATTGGGCAGTGTGAGTGAGTGAGGGAAAGTGACGGAGGTGAGGATTGGGGAGTGAGTGAGGGAAGGTGACGGAGGTGAGGATTGGGGAGTGAGTGAGGAAGGTGACGGAGGTGAGGATTGGGCAGTGTGAGTGAGTGAGGGAAGGTGACGGAGGTGAGGATTGGGGAGTGAGTGAGGGAAGGTGACGGAGGTGAGGATTGGGGAGTGAGTGAGGGAAGGTGACGGAGGTGAGGATTGGGCAGTGTGAGTGAGTGAGGGAAGGTGACGGAGGTGAGGATTGGGGAGTGTGAGTGAGGGAAGGTGTCTGAGGTGAGGATTCGGCAGTGTGAGTGAGGGAAGGTGACGGAGGTGAGGATTGGGGAGTGTGAGTGAGGGAAGGTGACGGAGGTGGGGATTGGGCAGTGTGAGTGAGGGAAGGTGACGGAGGTGAGGATTGGGCAGTGTGAGTGAGGGAAGGTGTCTGAGGTGAGGATTCGGCAGTGTGAGTGAGGGAAGGTGACGGAGGTGAGGATTGGGGAGTGTGAGTGAGGGAAGGTGTCTGAGGTGAGGATTCGGCAGTGTGAGTGAGGGAAGGTGACGGAGGTGAGGATTGGGGAGTGTGAGTGGGGAAGGTGACGGAGGTGAGGATTGGGGAGTGTGAGTGAGGGAAGGTGTCTGAGGTGAGGATTCGGCAGTGTGAGTGAGGGAAGGTGACGGAGGTGAGGATTGGGGAGTGTGAGTGAGGGAAGGTGACGGAGGTGGGGATTGGGCAGTGTGAGTGAGGAAAGGTGACGGAGGTGAGGATTGGAGAGTGTGAGTGAGGGAAGGTGACGGAGGTGAGGATTGGGGAGTGTGAGTGAGGGAGGGTGACGGAGGTGAGGATTGGGCAGTGTGAGTGAGTGAGGGAAGGTGACGGAGGTGAGGATTGGGCAGTGTGAGTGAGTGAGGGAAGGTGACGGAGGTGAGGATGGGGGAGTGTGAGGGAAGGTGACGGAGTTGGGGATTGGGCAGTGTGAGTGAGGGAAGGTGACGGAGGTGAGAATTGGGCAGTGTGAGTGAGGGAAGGTGACGGAGGTGAGGATTGGGCAGTGTGAGTGAGGGAAGGTGACGGAGGTGAGGATTGGGCAGTGTGAGTGAGTGAGGGAAGGTGACGGAGGTGAGGATTGGGCAGTGTGATTGAGGGAAGGTGACGGAGGTGAGGATTGGGCAGTGTGAGTGAGGGAAGGTGACGGAGGTGAGGATTGGGGTGTGTGAGTGAGTGAGGGAAGGTGACGGAGGTGAGGATTGGGCAGTGTGATTGAGGGAAGGTGACGGAGGTGAGGATTGGGCAGTGCGAGTGAGGAAAGGTGACGGAGGTGAGGATTGGGGTGTGTGAGTGAGGGAAGGTGACGGAGGTGAGGATTGGGGAGTGTGAGTGAGTGAGGGAAGGTGACGGAGGTGAGGATTGGGCAGTGTGAGTGAGTGAGGGAAGGTGACGGAGGTGAGGATTGGGGAGTGTGAGTGAGGGAAGGTGACGGAGGTGAGGATTGGGGAGTGTGAGTGAGTGAAGATGACGGAGGTGAGGATTGGGCAGTGTGAGTGAGGGAAGGTGACGGAGGTGAGGATTGGGCAGTGTGAGTGAGTGAGTGAGGGAAGGTGACGGAGGTGAGGATTGGGGAGTGTGAGTGAGTGAAGGTGACGGAGGTGAGGATTGGGCAGTGTGAGTGAGTGAAGGTGACGGAGGTGAGGGTTGGTTAGTGTGAGTGAGGGAAGGTGACGTAGGTGAGGATTGGGCAGTGTGAGTGAGGGAAGGTGACGGAGGTGAGGATTGGGCAGTGTGAGTGAGTGAGGGAAGGTGTCGGAGGTGAGGATTGGGCAGTGTGAGTGAGGGAAGGTGACGGAGGTGAGGATTGGGATGTGTGAGTGAGTGAAGATGACGGAGGTGAGGATTGGGCAGTGTGAGTGAGGGAAGGTGACGGAGGTGAGGATTGGGCAGTGTGAGTGAGTGAGGGAAGGTGACGGAGGTGAGCATTGGGCAGTGTGAGTGAGTGAAGGTGACGGAGTTGATGATTGGGCAGTGTGAGTGAGGGAAGGTGACGGAGGTGAGGATTGGGGAGTGTGAGTGAGGGAAGGTGACGGAGGTGAGGATTGGGCAGTGTGAGTGAGTGAAGGTGACGGAGGTGAGGATTGGGCAGTGTGAGTGAGTGAAGGTGACAGAGGTGAGGATTGGGCAGTGTGAGTGAGTGAGGGAAGGTGACGGAGGTGAGGATTGGGAAGTGTGAGTGAGGGAAGGTGACGGAGGTGAGGATTGGGCAGTGTGAGTGAGTGAAGGTGACGTAGGTCAGGATTGGGCAGTGTGAGTGAGTGAAGGTGACGGAGGTGAGGATTGGGCTGTGTGAGTGAGGGAAGGTGACGGAGGTGAGGATTGGGGAGTGTGAGTGAGTGAAGGTGACGGAGGTGAGGATTGGGCAGTGTGAGTGAGTGAGGGAAGGTGACGTAGGTGAGGATTGGGCAGTGTGAGTGAGGGAAGGTGACGGAGGTGAGGATTGGGCAGTGTGAGTGAGGGAAGGTGACCGAGGTGAGGATTGGGCAGTGTGAGTGAGGGAAGGTGACGGAGGTGAGGATTGGAGACTGTGAGTGAGGGAATGTGACGGAGGTGAGGATTGGGCAGTGTGAGTGAGTGAGGGAAGGTGACGGAGGTGAGGATTGGGGAGGGTGAGTGAGGGAAGGTGACGGAGGTGAGGATTGGTGAGTGTGAGTGAGTGAGGGAAGGTGACGGAGGTGAGGATTGGGCAGTGTGAGTGAGGGATGGTGACGGAGGTGAGGATTGGGCAGTGTGAGTGAGCGAGGGAAGGTGACGGAGGTGAGGATTGGGGATTGTGAGTGAGTGAGGGAAAGTGACGGAGGTGAGGATTGGGCAGTGTGAGTGAGGGAAGGTGACGGAGGTGAGGATTGGGGATTGTGAGTGAGTGAGGGAAAGTGACGGAGGTGAGGATTGGGCAGTGTGAGTGAGGGAAGGTGACGGAGGTGAGGATTGGGCAGTGTGAGTGAGCGAGGGAAGGTGACGGAGGTGAGGATTGGGGAGTGTGAGTGAGGGAAGGTGACGGAGGTGAGGATTGGGCAGTGTGAGTGAGTGAGGGAAGGTGACGGAGGTGAGGATTGGGGAGTGTGAGTGAGGTAAGGTGACGGAGGTGAGGATAGGGCAGTGTGAGTGAGGGAAGGTGACGGAGGTGAGGATTGAGCATGGTGAGTGAGGGAGGGTGACGGAGGTGAGGATTGAGCATGGTGAGTGAGGGAGGGTGACGGAGGTGAGGATTGGGCAGTGTGAGTGAGTGAGGGAAGATGACGGAGGTGAGGATTGGGCAGTGTGAGTGAGTGAAAGTGACGGAGGTGAGGATTGGGCAGTGTGAGTGAGTGAGGGAAGGTGACGGAGGTGAGGATTGGGGAGTGTGAGTGAGGGAAGGTGACGGAGGTGAGGATTGGGGACTGTGAGAGAAGGAAGGTGACGGAGGTGAGGATTGGGCAGTGTGAGTGAGGGAAGGTGACGGAGGTGAGAATTGGACAGTGCGAGTGAGGGAAGGTGATGGAGGTGAGGATTGGGCAGTGTGAGTGAGGGAAGGTGACGGAGGTGAGGATTGGGGAGTGTGAGTGTGAGGGAAGGTGACGGAGGTGAGGATTGGGCAGTGTGAGTGAGGGATGGTGACGGAGGTGAGGATTGGGCAGTGTGAGTGAGGGAAGGTGACGGAGGTGAGGATTGGGCAGTGTGAGTGAGGGAAGGTGACGGAGGTGAGGATTGGACAGTGTGAGTGAGGGAAGGTGACGGAGGTGAGGATTGGGGAGTGTGAGTGAGGGAAGGTGACGGAGGTGAGGATTGGGCAGTGTGAGTGAGTGAGGGAAGGTGACGGACGTGAGGATTGGGCAGTGTGAGTGAGTGAGGGAAGGTGACGGAGGTGAGGATTGGGGAGTGTGAGTGAGGAAAGGAGACGGAGGTGAGGATTTGGGAGTGTGAGTGAGGGAGGGAAGGTGACGGAGGGGAGAATTGGGCAGTGTGAGTGAGGGAAGATGACGGAGGTGAGAATTGGGCAGTGTGAGAGAAGGAAGGTGACGGAGGTGAGGATTGGGGAGTGTGAGTGAGGGAAGGTGACGGAGGTGAGGATTGGGCAGTGTGAGTGAGGGAAGGTGACGGAGGTGAGAATTGGGCAGTGTAAGTGAGGGAAGGTGACGGAGGTGAGGATTGGGCAGTATGAGTGAGGGAGGGTGACGGAGGTGAGGATTGGGGAGTGTGAGTGAGTGAGGGAAGGTGACGGAGGTGAGGATTGGGCAGTGTGAGTGAGTGAGGGAAGGTGACGGAGGTGAGGATGGGGGAGTGTGAGGGACGGTGACGGAGCTGAGAATTGGGCAGTGAGAGTGAGGGAAGGTGACGGAGGTGAGGATTGGGCAGTGTGAGTGAGGGAAGGTGACGGAGGTGAGAATTGGGCAGTGTGAGTGAGGGAAGGTGACGGAGGTGAGGATTGGGCAGTGTGAGTGAGTGAAAGTGACGGAGGTGAGGAAAGGGCAGTGTGAGTGAGGGAAGGTGACGGAGGTGAGGATTGGGCAGTGTGAGTGAGGGAAGGTAACGGAGGTGAGGATTGCGGAGTGTGAGTGAGGGAAGGTGACGGAGGTGAGGATTGGGCAGTGTGAGTGAGTGAGGGAAAGTGACGGAGGTGAGGATTGGGCAGTGTGAGTGAGTGAGGGAAGGTGACTGAGGTGAGAATTGGGCAGTGTGAGTGAGGGAAGGTGACGGAGGTGAGGATTGGGCAGTGTGAGTGAGGGAAGGTGGCGGAGGTGAGGATTGGGGACTGTGAGTGAGGGAAGGTGACGGAGGTCAGGATTGGGGAGTGTGAGTGAGGAACGTGACGGAGGTGAGGATTGGGCAGTGTGAGTGAGTGAGGGAAGGTGACGGAGGTGAGGATTGGGCAGTGTTAAGGAGGGAAGGTGACGGAGGTGAGGATTGGGCAGTGTGAGTGAGGGAAGGTGACGGAGGTGAGGATTGGGCACTGTGAGTGAGGGAAGGTGACGGAGGTGAGGATTGGGGTGTGTGAGTGAGTGAGGGTGACGGAGGTGAGGATTAGGGAGTGTGAGTGAGTGAGGGAAGGTGACGGAGGTGAGGATTGGGCAGTGTGAGTGAGGGAAGGTGACGGAGGTGAGGATTGGGCAGTGTGAGTGAGCGAGGGAAGGTGACGGAGGTGAGGATTGGGCAGTGTGAGTGAGGGAAGGTGACGGAGGTGAGAATTGGGCAGTGTGAGTGAGTGAAGGTGACCGAGGTGAGGATAGGGGAGTGTGAGTGAGGGAAGGTGACGGAGGTGAGGATTGGGCAGTGTGAGTGAGGGAAGGTGACGGACGTGAGGATTGGGGAGTGTGAGTGACGGATGGTGACGGAGGTGAGGATTGGGCAGTGTGAGTGAGGGAAGGTGACGGATGTGAGGATTGGGGAGTGTGAGTGAGTGAGGGAAGGTGACGGAAGTGAGGATTGGGGAGTGTGAGTGAGGGAAGGTGACGGAAGTGAGGATTGGGGAGTGTGAGTGAGGGAAGGTGACTGAGGTGAGGATTGGGGAGTGTGAGTGAGGGAAGGTGACGGAGGTGAGGATTGGGCAGTGTGAGTGAGGGAAGGTGACGGAGGTGAGGATTGGGCAGTGTGAGTGAGTAAGGGAAGGTGACGGAGGTGAGGATTGGGCAGTGTGAGTGAGGGACGGTGACGGAGGTGAGGATTGTGCAGTGTGAGTGAGGGAAGGTGACGGAGGTGAGGATTGGGCAGTGTGGGTGAGGTGAGGAGTGTAGGGGGAGGATAGATTGTGTGTTCAGCGATATGAGAATCGTATTGTAAATTCTTCCACTCAATCAAACCTCCGCTCCCTCTTCTGCCACCCTCCTCACTCTCTCTTACTCTGCTCACACTCGGTCCCCTCCTCTCTCCTGTCCTATCTCCTCCCCCTCCTCTCTGTCCCTCCTGTGTGTGTGTGTGTCCCTCCTGTGTGTGTGTGTGTCCCTCCTGTGTGTGTGTGTGTCCCTCCTGTGTGTGTGTGTGTCCCTCCTGTGTGTGTGTGTGTGTGTCCCTCCTGTGTGTGTGTGTGTGTGTCCCTCCTGTGTGTGTGTGTGTGTGTGTGTCCCTCCTGTGTGTGTGTGTGTGTGTGTCCCTCCTGTGTGTGTGTGTGTGTGTGTGCCTCCTGTGTGTGTGTGTGTCCCTCCTGTGTGTGTGTGTGTGTGTCCCTCCTGTGTGTGTGTGTGTGTGTGCCTCCTGTGTGTGTGTGTGTGTGTGTCCCTCCTGTGTGTGTGTGTGTGTGTGTGCCTCCTGTGTGTGTGTGTGTGCCTCCTGTGTGTGTGTGTGTGCCTCCTGTGTGTGTGTGTGTCCCTCCTGTGTGTGTGTGTGTCCCTCCTGTGTGTGTGTGTCCCTCCTGTGTGTGTGTGTCCCTCCTGTGTGTGTGTGTCTGTGTCCCTCCTGTGTGTGTCTGTGTCCCTCCTGTGTGTGTCTGTGTCCCTCCTGTGTGTGTGTGTGTCCCTCCTGTGTGTGTGTGTGTCCCTCCTGTGTGTGTGTGTGTGTCCCTCCTGTGTGTGTGTGTGTGTGCCTCCTGTGTGTGTGTGTGTCCCTCCTGTGTGTGTGTGTGTCCCTCCTGTGTGTGTGTGTGTCCCTCCTGTGTGTGTGTGTCCCTCCTGTGTGTGTGTGTCCCTCCTGTGTGTGTGTGTCTGTGTCCCTCCTGTGTGTGTGTGTGTCCCTCCTGTGTGTGTGTGTGTGTCCCTCCTGTGTGTGTGTGTGTGTCCCTCCTGTGTGTGTGTGTGTGTGTGTCCCTCCTGTGTGTGTGTGTCCGTGTGTGTCCCTCCTGTGTGTGTGTGTCCCTCCTGTGTGTGTGTGTCCCTCCTGTGTGTGTGTGTCCCTCCTGTGTGTGTGTGTGTGTCCCTCCTGTGTGTATGTGTCCCTCCTGTGTGTATGTGTCCCTCCTGTGTGTGTGTGTGTCCCTCCTGTGTGTGTGTGTGTCCCTCCTGTGTCTGTGTGTGTGTGTGTCCCTCCTGTGTGTGTGTGTGTCCCTCCTGTGTCTGTGTGTGTGTGTCCCTCCTGTGTCTGTGTGTGTGTGTGTCCCTCCTGTGTGTGTGTGTGTGTGTCCCTCCTGTGTGTGTGTGTCCTTCCTGTGTGTGTGTGTCCCTCCTGTGTGTGTGTGTCCCTCCTGTGTGTGTGTGTGTCCCTCCTGTGTGTGTGTGTGTGTGTGTGTCCCTCCTGTGTGTGTGTGTCCCTCTTGTGTGTGTGTGTGTCCCTCTTGTGTGTGTGTGTGTCCCTCTTGTGTGTGTGTGTGTCCCTCTTGTGTGTGTGTGTGTCCCTCCTGTGTGTGTGTGTGTGTCCCTCCTGTGTGTGTGTGTGTGTCCCTCCTGTGTGTGTGTCCCTCCTGTGTGTGTGTCCCTCCTGTGTGTGTGTGTCCCTCCTGTATGTGTGTCCCTCCTGTGTGTGTGTCCCTCCTGTGTGTGTGTCCCTCCTGTGTGTGTGTCCCTCCTGTGTGTGTGTGTCCCTCCTGTGTGTGTGTGTGTCCCTCCTGTGTGTGTGTGTGTCCCTCCTGTGTGTGTGTGTGTCCCTCCTGTGTGTGTGTGTCCCTCCTGTGTGTGTGTGTGTGTGTTCCTCCTTCTGTGTGGGTCCCTCCTGTGTGTGTCCCTCCGTCTCTGTGCGTCCCTCCGTCTCTGTGCGTCCCTCCGTCTCTGTGCGTCCCTCCGTCTCTGTGCGTCCCTCCGTCTCTGTGCGTCCCTCCGTCTCCGCGCCTCCCTCCGTCTCCGCGCCTCCCTCCGTCTCCGCGCCTCCCTCCCTCTCCGCGCCTCCCTCCCTCTCCGCGCCTCCCTCCCTCTCCGCGC